>NC_135364.1:6845000-7153928 GCF_051622035.1 Arctopsyche grandis
TTAATGGAAAATGCGTATCAACTCGCTGAAGTATTGTGAAAACTCACTCGTGATGCCATATGTACATATCAATACACATACATACATATGTTCATATATGTATATATGTATATATGCATTTTTTTATTTAGATATGAACGTATCTGCGTTCGAGTTTCAGCCATTGTTGGCGAAGCTCTCACATTGTACTTACGACAAATGAGCGAATGGGTTTTTCCTATAGTTTTTGCACGCTATTCACAATGTCTGCACGAATGGATTTGTAAAACAAATCGCAATGCATAAACTATTCAGCTTTACAGCCATTGAGAAAGATTGGAATCAAAAGAAATTGCACATATGTACATACGTGTATTCTTCGAAATCACATACACTCCATATTTCGTACATATGTATGTACATACATACATATTTTGCGACGATACACTTCGAGACAATATGAAATATGAAATATTATATATGCAGCATATCAATTGTACCAAATTGAAAATGCATCGACTATTCAATATGAATGTGATATATTTGAATACTCGTACTACCCAATATAATATGTTTATTAATATTATTTTATTTTCAATCGAACAAGTACACTCGCCTTTAGAGATCGCTCCAAAGCAACGAGTGTGCTAATACAGATACTATTCAATATTACAATCAATACAAGCATTTTATACATTGCGAATTCATACAAACATCATTCATAGTGACATACATACAATTTTTGCAAAATTTATTATAAAAAAATGGTGAACGCTGAATAGCTTAAGATTTGCAAGAGAGAATAGAAAGGAAATGCCAATTTACAGGAACCGTTACAGGAACCGATCGACCTGAAGCCACAAACTAAGGTCTGGCCAACAGCTACTTTTCGGAATCGAACCGTTACAATTCAAAAGCATAATATGGTAAACACTAGTCCACGCTGCTGGTTAATGTATATATATATATATATATATATATATATATATATATATATATATATATATATATATATATATATATATATATATATATCTATATATATATATATATATATATATATATATATATATATATATATATATATATATATATATATATATATATATATATATATATATATATATATATATATATATATATATATATATATATATATATATATATATATATATATATATATATATATATATATATATATATATATATATATATATATATATATATATATATATATATATATATATATATATATATATATATATATATTAGCCAGCAGCATAGCTCGGTCGTTAAACTTCTGCCTAACACCGAGAGGCGCCGGGTTCGATCCCATGAGCTGACCTCGAGTATATCTGTAATGCTGCTGGTCAGACCTGGATATTTGTGACTTCTGGTCGATCTTTTCCTATCAGAGTTTTTGCCAATTTCTCTGATTTCATTGTTGAAACGTTTCCCGATTAAAATTGGCTAAAAACCTTCCTACCTTCTATGTTACCACTATTTGAGTATGATTAATGTACAACAGACCTCTTATTAAAACCTTCTAAGAAGTATGCACATTAGATATAAATTCACCCTTTCAAATGCAGCTTAATAAAGGGCAGTGTTTGTAAACTTTTTGAAAATATTCGACAAAAAAATATTTTTGCATAATAAAAAATGTTTTATAGAATTTCTCGAGAAATTATAAAATTTCTCAAGAAATGAGAATTCTCAATTTGGCATTTTTTTCGAGAAATTCTCGAGAAGGAACACTAGTCATGGACTTACATACATAAAAACCAAACATACATACATAAAAAGTCTCTTTCGAAATTATTTATTAGATGTACATACATATGTATTTACATGTAAATTTTTTATTCATAATAATTTTGTGCGTCCTTAAATTACTATCCGAAATTATTTTTTAATATGCTATTTATATCCACCATAGAAAAGGTTCTATTTTTTTGATTAATCAAAAAATCAAATTAATCAAAAATCAATTAATCAAAATAAAAAATAAAAAAAATAGAACCATGCCTATGGTGGATATCTATACCATATTAAAAAATAATTTTTCTAGAGCCATAGTTGAGGAAGGGAGAATTCAAATACGTTTGTATGGAAAAGGCGCTTGGGTCCAGCCCTCTTAATAATAAATGTGGGTGAAATCTATTTAGTAATTTTTCTTTTCTTTATATTATTAGTTACATATACAAGAGCTTAATACTTGTTTACAGTTGATATATTAATAGAAATGTCAACATTGAATTGTTTTTAAAACGTATTAATTCACGATCCACATTTCTTCAAAATCGAAAGAAAATTGGATTATTTAATTTTTTCCGTTTAAACATTTCGCATTGCGAGAGATTTATGCGTGAAAAGAAATCAAGACAAAAAAAGTATAATTTCTCGTTCGAGTCAATTTGTTCTTTGAACGATGTCGAAACTGTGCTGAGCGATTGGAGGCATCCATGTGCAATAAATCGCGATTACAAACTCGCACAGAAAAGTTCACCTTGTATTTTTTTATTAACGAAATAAAATTAATTTAACCCGACTGAAAATTATTTCGGTTCTTTCTTTTACGTCCGAATTATTTTTAAATAAGAAAAAATTGCAAATTCCTTTTTTCCCCGCATAGAAAATTCCCACCGTGCAAATTTGTAACACTTGTATACATAAAAGTTCACGCGAACCCACCTAATTTATTCTACTATGAAATAATGATTATTACAGGGCGCGAAGTTCACATTTGTTTCTTTTCAAGTATTATTTCCACATTTAAATCTCTATTTGCTTCCATGGGTATTTATCATGGTTTCAATCTTGATTTTTAAATAAAAAAATATAAACATAGCCAGCAGCATTACTTGGTGGTTGCGATAATGCTAACTACCAAGAGGTTGCCGGGTTCGATCCCGTGAAATTGAAAACAATTTATTCCAAGTATCATCTATTGTGCTGCTGGTCAGACTTGAAGATTTGTGACTCCAATTCAATCCTATGAGAGTTTGCCAATTTATCTGATTTCATTGTTGAAACAGTTCATCATTAAATTGGAAAAAAACCACCAAACCAACATAAAAGTAAACGTACTAAAGCCATATGCATAAAATGTATTAAAGCCAGCAGCATCACTCGTTGCGTTGATACTAAGGACCGAGAGGTTGCCGGGTTTGATCCCGTGGGTTGATCTCGATTGAAAATAATTTATTCCTAGTATCATATGTATTGCTGCTGGTGAGACTTCAAGTTGATTGTTAATATACTCGTATGTCTGTATGTGTATTCTATGTTTGAAAAATTGTTAATACTGATGTAAACAATCTAATTATGTTTGTCGCCTTGGGGTAATTTCTGTGATGGCACATATGATGATATATGAATAATATTTATTATATTTGATGACTATTCGCATGTCTACCCAACGTAAATTAGCTGATCGTTTATTATGTATAATGCCTGAATAAAAATTCAAATTTCAAACGCGTCTTATACGATATTTCTGCACCGTCGTAATGGCGGAGGATCCATTTACTTATATTTATGACCAAAATGAGCAATATGGCAAAGTATGAAAACAATCGGATATGAGGCAAATATTTTCCTGAATTGTAATCGTAAGTGAAACGTAAAGGAGGTATGTAATATGTAAAAAGTTACTGAACTGGAGTCGTCTGAACTGAAATTTTGTTCGTTACTGTCGAACTAGCGGTTCCAAAAGATCGCCCGAAAGAAAAAGCCGGTTTTCGTTTTTTTTACAAATAAAAAGCCGGTTGACCGGCTTTCACCGGTTTCAGAAAATTAAGATTTTTTTTGTCTTTTAAATTGGTTTAATTAATTTTTATATCGAAAAAAAAATTGTAAATATATTATATTATTACAAATAATAAAATTTTTATAATATATTACAGCCGTAAAATGGCAGATTTCGAAAACGCACAAATATTTAAACGATTTAAATTAGCTACAAATCATGGAAAACCCAATTTGCCGAAATTCTGAAAGGCCTTGTATTATTTAAAATACTTTCAATAATATTTTATTGGTTTATGAACTGGTCTTCATCCATTTATAAATCTCAAAGCCACCGCTAAGTGCTGTACCTATTTTTTGGTGTACAAAGAAATATACACTGATTCCCTAAAAAGTTTGGATATACACATTTTTTTGATATTTCATAAAAATTTGAAATTCATAATTGCTAGTGTTGAGGGAAAAAAACTAATTAAAGAAAATCTTAAAAAGCTGATTGATCGAGTAAAAAATCTGGTTTTTCGGTTTCGGCTTAAGCCGGCTTGGAAGCCCTACTGTCGAACTGAACTAGTCGTTCTATTGATCTATGAACTGTCGAACTAAACTAGTCTGAACTAGTCGTTTGAACTGAACTTGTCGTTCGTTAATGAACTGGAGTCGAATCATTTAAAGTTACTAAAGGTACTGAAGTCAATAAAACGGTTGGCAAAATTTCTCCAACATTTGAAATGTATTCTATACAGGTTTGCTACAAATGGTTGCAAACCCCGCGGCTGCAATGCTCATTTTGATTGAATTTTGACAGTTTGAATTTCAGCATGTACGAAAGACGAGATATTCATGGGGTTGCGCAGATGACATTTTGATGTACATTGATGATACGAAATTCTAAAAATTGAGTTGGATCTTTCTGGCATGTTTAAAATGGAAAAAGCCGAGACAAAAGTATAAAATGAGCCGCGTGGTTTGCAACCATTTGTAGCGGATTGATTTTATACCTACTCAAACTTGATTAAATTGAAATTTTTCTTTAATATATTACATTTATTGTAATATAAAAATATGAAACGACGACCGATGCTGAAATCGGAATACGGTAGGAATTCATACAATATTCCACATTCATCTTGGAAATATCTTACAGTCGAGTGAATTCGATGTGTCGCGAATATGAATATACACTTGCATAAATACATATGTATGTATAGGTATATATGTATGTAAATCTTAGACACTGAAAACATTTTTACGTAGGTGGATTTATTTTCTGTTTATTTCAGCAAGCGGATCACGCGACGTAATCCCACACAGAAAGTTTCCATTCTCTGATATCCATCTACGTACGTATGTAGTATATGTATATGTATGTAATTTTTCCATCAATATTTACGTGCAAAAATAAATTCAAACCCGTAAAACGAACGACGTTCGTCGAGCTCACCTGTGGAATTTTGAATAGTCTGAGAAGATTGGCAACTTGTATGCTGGTAACGCTGGATGCTGCACCCACGACTCCGGATATTACTTTCTTCACTTGCGTCTTGTTGCAGTGGTATTCTGCGCCATCAATGTTGCTGATAGATCCTGAAAAGTAATCAAAGTACACCGTTTTAGTTCGAGAAAGCGAGTAAAGTTGTTTCGATAAATAAAGCTTCGACGGCGACAGAATTCACGAAGCGCCGGGCAAGAGTCGTTGCGAATCTGTAGTTATATGTAGTTTCTTGCAAATTTCAAAATATGATTTGAGCGAAGTTTCTAAATTTTAAATTAAATTCCGCGCTGGCGAGTCGAGATAACTCGATTAAAACGAGTTATCCAATTATTACGGTGACGTACAGTGCTACACGGCGTTTATTTAGGACTCGCTTGGAAATTTCGTTACACGTCTGAAAATCCCCCATAAAACAAGACGAATTCCATGCATTCGATTATACCGCTCCACGGAGTGGTTGTTTTGAAAGTATTGACATTGAAAATTAATAAATTCGAGAGCAATTCTTGAGCACTCTCAGTCACAGCGATAAAATGATAATATTTAACGAGCTGATTCAATATACTATTTATATAAATATTATATAGTGCTTTTGCCCGGCTCTGCTCGGTATTTGTAATACTTATTTATTTTATAACACTTTATGGTAGCGTGTATGTTTAGCACCAAGTGATCCAAAGTTAATTAGTGAAACAAAGTTCTACGTACATATCTCATTTTAAATTCATCATCGTTCCATAATTAAATCTGCAGTTTTCGAATATATCTTACCAATAACATGAATGTAACGTTTTATGAAATCTTAGTTTGTTAACCAAGTAATTTAAAAAATATTTAAACTGCGTTTTGGAACATTACATTCGCTCTATTGTCATGGATATTCCATTGGATCCGTCTTGTTGAAGCATGTGGAATCCATGGTCGATTTGAGTATCATTTTTGATCCTCAATTCACCTTTCACAACCACATCAAGAAAGTCGCTGATGTTTGCTTTCGTCGACTTGCTAGGTCGAGATATGCTAGGTTATTCTCCAACCCTTTGTATCCTCGCTTGCTTTTCAACTCGCTTGTGAGAAGCAAGCTAGAGTATAATACGATTGTGTGGATTCCGAATAAAGCAAATTACTCTCTAATGATTGAGAAAGTGCAAAAAGCATTTCTTCGTTTTTCTATATAGGAAATAGTGTGGCTATTACCCATATCTCTACCCTACTCCTTTCCTTTTGGGCATGCTTGCGTATAATTCCCTTGAGCTTCGGAGAAACTTCTCATTAATTCGTTTTATTCTCCAGCTTCTTCGTGGTACATCTAAGTCATGCCCGTCGTTGCTGGAGCAGTTGGGACTTTATGTCCCTAATAATTATGTGTGTGGTAGACATCATAATTGTATAGTTATACCTCCTGCTCCCACAGTTCTTTATTGAATTTATAAATGTATTTTTTGTCAGTGTATTTGCTTATTTTTCTACCATTGTAGCACATTAGGGACTTCTGTAATGCCAGAATGGTTCAAACTAAAACTTAAATAAATAAAATAAATAAATATACGAACGAGCATATGAATTTATTTTATTTTCAAACCAAATTTTTCATTTCGATGCAAAGCAGCTTTTTATCAATAGGTTTTCATCGTTTCCAAAATGCATCTACATACATAGGTATTAAAACTAAAGCCCAGCAAAAGAGCCGTGAGAATAAACACTCAATAAATACGCAAATTTTAAAGCATTTTACTATTTGAATTGAAGCCTAGCATAAATATATACATACATACCTACATATATTAATCTTTATTAAACCGCACGGTATGTACGTACATACATATATGCAAGTACACTCACATCGGGGAATAATAAGTCCTTAACTACTTAAAAGATAATTAAATTTCTAAAGGAAGCGTCTCCGAAATTAATTCACTGTCTCGAAATTTCAGTGACGAACTTTTATTATTTTCCCGACGAGTTCTAATTTTTCCTCGAGTGTCCGATTAAATTTGTCTCCGTGTTCCGGTTGCGATTTTGAATATTTCTTTCGATGTATTTTATTTTCAATGTAAAAATAAAAACAAAAAAATTCGCGAGCTCCGTGTTTAAATAAGTTATCTTTTGAAAATATCTCGATCCTTTGTAGACAGAGGGGCAAGGACTACGTTTTAACCCAACTTTGACCAGTGGATCCCTTTGTAAAGTTGATCGGCGCGAGATATTTTATGTTTTTCTATGGCCGTGTAGCTGAAAGCTCCCGTCGTTATCCATATTCTAAAACGAGCTTCAAAAGCTACGTAAATATTTAGCAGCTTGGTGCTTATTCAAAAAAAAAAACATAACAAAACGTTTATGTGTGTATTTTATACCTTCATATTTGACTTTATTTTTTATTTTTATGATTACCTGTAGTATTGTGCTAAAAATAGCACATTGAATGCGTTATCCCATGTGTCATTCCTTTGGAAACGATTTTATCATATTTTTTTGTAGAACGCAAAATTCATTGTGAAAAACTACTGATGAAAAAGCTTTTAAACATAAATGGATATATGAAAGCAGTAGTTTATTTTTGTTACTAGTTGTTTTACCCGGCTTTGCTCAGTATTTTTATTATAAATAGCTTACACATGGCGAATCTTTTAGTAAATATTCATTTCTTTTTTTATTAAACTTATTTGAATAAAAAATTAAAAAAATTTGGATGTGACCAACCCATGACTTTATCCATGTATTTGAAGAATATAAGGAGGTCACAAAACAAAATTAGATATTGAACCGTACAAACACATTCACACATACTGGCAGCATTATGAAATACTAATAGCTATGACAGCATTTTCGATACATATTGAGTGCAAATGTATGGAAACTTTCACAGAACATAAGTTCTATTTTCGGTTGTCGGGTTTTGTTCAAATTTTTTTTTATAAATTAAAATCACGATGAGTATTATACATAATATACATATATCAAGACGAATAAAATAATTCAAATGGTCAAAATAAAATAATGAAATATTATTTAAAAAAAAATACTACTTCCGGTTTACGAATTCTGATCAAAACCTTATCAGCTCTAAGTTAGTACATAAAAAGTACAAAGATAATTCTTCAGCTTGATATTTTCAGGGGTGTGGACAGAGTAGTGGTGACAAAGTTTTTGACCTTTCTAAGAGGAAAAAATCCCACTTCCGGTTTATAAAATTTAATGATTTTTTTTATTTTCATCACATTGATACAGGAATTATAGTTGAATTTTTTCTTGACGAGCACACGTGATAAAGGGGTCGAAAAAAATAGTGTAAACTGCCACTTCCGGTTGACGGATGCTTACCAAATTTTATAAACAACTTGGTATTAAGTTTAAACTTCTAGATATGAAATTTTAGTTCAATAAACCACGAGGTTTTTTTAGAAAAACATAAAAAACCTCGAATCTCTAGAGTAAAAGTACTACTTTCGGTTCAGATAAAAATATTTAAAAAATATTAATTTATAAAATTTATAATTTATATTACATGTAAAAAAATTTCAATCCGATTCAGTTAGCGGTTTTGGAGATAATTGAATTCAAAAACTTAAAAAAAAAGAGGACACCTACAAGGGGAGGTACCATTTCCGGTCAACTTAAAAATTTGAAAAAAAATTACGTAATGTCAATAAAAATTTCAGAAACCGATACTAAGTTTCAGTTTGATAGGAATAACGGTGTTCAAAAAATCCCCAAAATACACAGACACACAGCCACACATTTTTTATAGACCATGAAAACATGATCAGTAATCGATTCTAAATTCGAATCAGTCAAAATCTCGAGTTCGAATTTTCGCATGATCACATAACTTTATCTATTTTTACTACGTACATATGTATACATAGATAAAGTAAAAAAATATTTTAATCACACTTAAATAATTATATTTTTATATGTATTAAATATTATAATTTTCATGATAATTAATCAACCAAAATGACAGCCTATATATTTCCTTATAAACATAGCACAAAATTTGTTTATATTAAATTCATACAAAAAAGTGATGAATGGATTTTCTTATAAAATAAAAATATGCAGGTTTAAGTAATATCAAAGAAAATTTAAACAAAAGAAACAAAATCAGTTTTTTTTATTTAAAATTTTCTTCGCAAACGTTCAAATGTTTTTCCGTATAAAATCTATTCCGTTTTTTTTCCTTCATAAAAATAATCAAATGCTTTAAAACGATAGAGTAATACCAATTTAAAATAATATAAACGGCTGCATTAACATAAAAGACCATTAAAATGAAATGAATCCAACATTTAATACATACGCACCATACGATTTTGCATGGCATTAAGCACCATCCATTTTATCATCTGGTTATTAAAAGCCACCAAAACGACATCATCAAACAATTCATCACACTTTTATACACTCTAATTCTATACAATTTATACTCACATTGCAACCGTTCACACACATATATTATACAGTATTCAGTAACAATGTAGACAATTTATCGGTTACTAACGTAATCAACACTCCCCTCCCGCGAAACTGTCGCTTTGGCCATAAAGATCAATCATGCCTCTGCAAATATACAGGTGTGGTTACATTCAAGTGGTGCAATAATTCAAATAGCATGATTTAAAGGTATATCGATAACCGTTGATGCGTTACATCCGCTCCGTTCGCGTGTGCCCGATTATTCGCTCGTGCAGAATTTACTAATTAACGGGGTCGGGAATGCGCTAATTTTCGAATTATACGAACGGAAAGTTAAATTGCTTGCGGGCTTAAGGTTAGCACTATCGTTGGTGTTTCAGCGTTTCTAAAACTGCACACTCTACGCATTGCAAAGTCAGACATTTACCGGCCATTAAGTTTTGTATGAAAGTCCTTCGACCCAAATTTATCAAACTACTCAAATTAAAACCTGTGAAAGTTGCATAGCGGACTAATCTAGGAACATACAAATTCAAATAAGAGTATCGCGAGATATTAAATTAATTTTTATTGATCATCATATTGTTACGTACGCCGCGGATTAAGCGAATAGAATCCCAGAGACTGTGTGACCGTTCAGGGGTTATCTGTTATCGGATAAAATTAGTGCTTGCACTTAGACCAACGGATATCTGTTATCGGATTAACTAAGTGCTTGCACTTACTTCCAGGATTATATCTGGACTCTAAGTGCATTTAGGCTAAACAATGACCGTTATTAGTCCTTTCTCAGAATCGGTACGGGGAGACCCAATGTCGTGGAAATACATATCCGAATACGAGACTATACAACAGGTAAACAGATTAGACGTCCTGAGAGATCTACCCTTTATAAGGCGGTACGTAGGCGATATCATGTCATTCTAGACTGAGCACTGCCAGTGCGTGTATCTCCTTAATCATCAATAAACACTGTGAAACGACTGACGGCCTTTTACTTGGATCCTCCACCCACCCCTATGCAACAATATTTTATTTTATTTTACATAAAAACAGGCTTGACAGGAAGACCCCAATGCGCCTTCCAGGACAATTAATTACAAATAATGCAGCATTTTATTATTACATAAATCACTGTGTTTACAGATGTTGAAGGACACGAAATAGCAATGAATTAATTAATTACAGAATTAATCCATTGAGACATCTATGGATTTATTTTTTTGTACATAATGTTTTACAAATTTTACATACAATCAATAGAAGATTTGTGACAACAGGAAATATGATTTTTTACCAATTTTAAGGAACCGTTTCAACAATGATCAGATAAAATTGGCAAACTCTGATAAAAAACTATCGACTTAGAGTCACAAAACCCCCAAATCTAACCAGCAGTATAGTGGATTAAACCCACTGATCACTTGGTGCTAAATATATACGCTACCGTTAAGCCATACTGCTGGCAATATACAATCTACAATAATATCACTATTCCGTCAGTCTGTCTGTCTGAGATAACGCTCGCCGTACTTTAATAGTCATTTCGATTCGACATACATTTTATTTTATTTTTTACATATATGCCTTAGAGATAAAACCCATTACGCCTTCCTGGTAATTTACTAACAATACAGCATTTACTGAAAACTCGCAAATTAACGAGACATCTATGAATTATACATACATTTTATTGTACATTAATCATACTCAAATAGTGGTGACACAGTAGGTAGGAAAGATTTTTAGCTAATTTTAATCTTACCTTTCAATCATGTCCGTACACCCCAAAGCTTTAATATCTAGTCATTCAAAGACATTCTTCTAAGACTATTTCACGTTTTATATTTTAGTACTATTATCTTATTTAACAAATAAAATTCTTGTACTATTATCTCATTTTTATTTATTATTAAAATTAAAATTAAAAGCTTGTTTTTATCATAATTATTTTATTTTGTGCTCTTTAGAGTTCCAGAATTTTGTGTTTTGTCTAGCAAGCAGTCTAATTCTTCAATGCGCAGTAAATTTACTAATTTTACTCTGCTAATGTCTGCTTGCCCGGTATCAAAGTGTATTGATCGAAAATATATTCTTGTTGTTACCCTCACTCCTGAAGATTGCGACCTCTATGTATTGGTCTTCTAATGAGGAGTGTTGATTCTCCAAAATATCTCTCTACAACACTCTCTGCGCCAAGTGCAACTACGTATAAGTTATGTGTGTTTGGCCAAAACACTTCAATAGTTGGCCACGAATATCACCAATATATCACTTTATTTAATCTATTTGTGAATTTTAAACGTATTCGCTGAATGTAAGCTAACCCCCGTATTTTGGTAAGATATCAAAGCGACCTAAAGAGTGGAAGCGGGTCAAAATCGGATCACATTTTTAACGAGAGGGAATTTCACTGAAATAACAGAGTAAAGCTTATATAAAGCTTTTTAAAATAAATTTACATATTTTTTAATTGATTTAAGTATAATAAAATGTATGTATGATCTTTAAAGTTTCACTAATGGCCAATGTAAGCACAAGGATATACGTTTTTGCTAACGACTTAAGTTTAATTCAAAAAGTCTTAAAAGTAATCTTTTCACCGATAGTAGGTTCTAGCTGTTAATTTATTATATCACTTTGATATCGAGATCCAATCTTAACGGTTGGCAATTTGAGATGTCCTGACGATATTTCATAGGTGATCTGAGCACCTAATGAAATCAAATTGCATGCATTGTCGCCTACTATGTATGTAGAACCTCAATAACGTATACGAGATATTATGCACTGTCTATCTACTTACATATTGTAATACATATGTCAAGATGCATATAATACAAATTTTAATTATGAAATATTTTAAATAATTTATGTTAAAACAACATTGCGGACGGAAAGACTTTTGATTAGTGGTGAATAAATGGAAACTATGAACGTCGCACTGAGGGCGTCTGAAAGGTTTTCCGGATTGCAATTTTCATGGCTTTCCGCTTTGTGCGATTTCAAAAGCCTGCCTGCCCCCCTTTCCCCAGGACCCTTCACCCTAGCCACGCGTAGGGGCATTTCTCGTGGGAAAACTAAAGCTACTTTAGATCGCGAATGACAAATTGCCCCCGAAGGACATGCCAAGTTTTCAAAGATTCCGGACGTGAAACGATGAAAACCAAGGACTATGGATGGATACAGTTTTGACGTGTCATGTTTTACAATTAAAATTAATGCAAACATTGGTAAAGCCTCTACAAAACCGGTTTTAGTATTAATATACTGCAATTCAGTATAAAATTTATTTTAGGGATTCACTTCCATTTTCTTTCAATTTTGCACACATTCATACAGACTTCCAATAAATAACACAATTTAAAAATTTGATCTAAATCCCCCTAAATAGCTTTTTATCTAGTTAATATACATAATTAATAAGTTGAATATATTTACTTGGTTACCATATTAATTAATCAATACTAAGTACATACTTGCAACATAAAATATTGTGAATATTTCGTTTTTTTCGAATAGTCGAGTGAACAAAATAGAATCTTTATAAAACCATGTAGGTTATTTTTCGAAATATTATATACAAATGATTATCTGTATATGTGATATGTTAAAACATTTACAGCCTTGAAATATAATGAATTTCTTGGAGTTACAAATTAGCTTCAAAAATGGTTAAATCTATCGAGATATATGGTGAATGTTGCGGTTAAACTCAAACAAATTTGATTACGTTATTGCGAGTATGTACGTTTATCTCGAAAGTCGTAAGGAAACTAAGTATTACGTGAACGTACACATCAATTTCATATTCGTTTGATAGATCAAAATATCAAATTTAACTTGTACGATACGCTCAGTATAATATGGAACAGCTCAGTTTCAAATGAAGCACCTGCTTTTGAGTTATTATAATCAACTCTGTCGTCAGCATATTTAGTGCTATGTACTATAATTATTTAATGAAAATGTAACGAAATATAATAATAATAATAATCCAAAGAAATCTCGCGTATCTTTGTTTACACGTCTCTTGTGAGCTTATATTATATTTGGGCAAGTTTGCCGAGATGGGAAATTGAAAAACTTTTAACGACAAAGTATCGAACCGACTTCTTCGCTTTGAAAATTTGTTCTTACGCACACATTCTAGAATCTAACGTGTAAGGATAGGGAAAAAAATAAGGGAAAATAATGATGAGAGGTTCGAGAGGGTGTTGATTGAAGAAATTTGCGGGAAATTGGAATATATCTGCATTGTGTGTATACTCATATATGTAGTAATGTTTGAGTTGATGATTAGAATGGAGCGAAAGAGTTCTGCGCTCTGTCGAAACTGTTTGAAATTCCAACTTAAGTGAAAATTATAAATGCAAATCCAATAAAGTTCTGTAGAGAGTGGGGTTGGGTGTCTAGGAGTCTCGGATTTGAAATTTGACGCGGATTTTATTGAAATTTGATCAACGACCACTCGTACATCTTCGATGAACTTTCAGTCTGAAAATAGTGCTTTTTGTAAGATCATCTCAAAATTGTTTCCTTCTTTGATACAAAAATCCATCGTATTGGATGGAATTACACTCGTATCTATTGACTAAACGAATTGAGAATATTGTTATGTAGACCATGGGGGTCAAAGATTCGGATTTAAAGTTGTATTTAGTTGTATGCATGTACATACATATAAAGCGAAAAATATTTATATCGAACAAAAACTCTAGCACGCAGTCATTTCAAACATTTCCTAGCTAAAAAGAACGAACAATAGAGAAGTTCTATCGAATGTTCCAATATCGCGTATGGAAGAAATACAGAGCATAAAATGTTCCCGAGGTTAATACAAAATCGAATAGAATTTTTTCGTTTTACTTTCGCAATACTTTCTCTTTTTTATTTTATCTGAATTGGGAAAAGTAACATTTTCTCAAAGTAATATACTATACATACATATATAAATATATACATACATGGTTGTACTCGCTTTAAGTACAACCATGTATGTATATTACACGGTTGTACTTATGTAATTTTTACTTTATCTGAATACCGGTATAACTTAAACCGGCCCTACCGTATTTTTAGTACTAGGCAACCTACTGGTACGAATTATAATAATTAAATAAACCGTAATACCGAAATGTAATAATTAAAAAATTAATTTCAGTTGAATAGTTTTGAATTAAAAAAAAAAGTTGTATCCGTTAGTTTGAATGGATTTGTCAAATAATGAGTCAAAACTCAACAAGCTTTCAGATATGCTATTCAAAGAAGCCGCTTAGTGTATCATAAATTTAAAATCAATGATAAAGTACGCCGCAAATATCGTTCTTATACCCGGGACTATTTCCACATACGAATGAACCGTTATATTTGAAAGTAGCATAAGTCCACTTTTCTTTATTTCGAGAAATATTTCGCAAAAAATTGTATATGATGTTTTGCGTATAACAATATTTTAAAATACTGGTGGCCTGAAATACATTTATTCTGCTCTTCTGAGATTCTGGACATATCGAATTAAAAGAAGTGATAACAATTTGTTAATTAAGTCAAACAGAAATAGCGCTTTTGGAACTGAAAATTGGACTTCCGCCATTTTCAAATATGTCAATGGCTTATACATATATTGATTTACAACTGATTATTAATAATGTGAAGCCTCGTTTTGATTTTTTCACATGACAATTATATGAATACAAATATAATATTAAAAAGCCGAAACCATCCATTCCACAGAAAAACTCTTCAAAGCAAGTAGCACGCAAAATTCATTTACTGTTTTTTTGACACTCGCTGGTGGGTAATTTGCGCAGTGTTGAAGAACATAACACATTTTTTAATAAGATAGTAATCTAATCAAATAATTATTGATTAACCCACGTTTTATTAATCATATTTCATCGGTAATTAATTGCTTACATAAATCAACAGCGGTACTACCGATAGTGGAAAGTTTATAAGGTAGTAAAAGTGTCAGTATTTTTGAAATCCCGAGTTACAGTGTTTTAAAAAAATATATTACATATGAAAATAAATTTGTAGTATTTATAATTTTATTTCTTACTAGCTGAATTTTTCGGAATTGCCTGGGCGGATGAGTGCTGGAAAAAAACCCTTCCAAGGGTTCTGACCCTTTTAAAAACAGTCAACGGTCTAAATTAGTACCATGAATGATACCAAATTTAATGGTCCTAAAAATTATTTATATTTATAGAGGTCAATCGAAAAAGCATCATTTAATATTCAAATTCTAAAATGATATAAATTAATACGATATGATGTTATACTTTATTTTAACAATTACTTGAATACAAACGAATTTATTGTAATTATTTTCATTTCAAGAGGGAAAAAATGTTAATTTAATTTTAACAACAAAAAAAGAGTTTCATTTAAACGAAATTTATCATCAAAGTGAGTCTAATTTTCCTGTGAATTAAAAAATAAATCTCAACGACTCGCTGCCGCGCAAAATCTTCAATTAATTCGGCAAAATTTGGCAAACGCCCACCAAATAATAATCCCCTTTCGAAAGAAACAATAATTAAAGTTATAATCGCTTGTCCTTCTTCCCCTTACAATCTGCACATCAAAGCAAAACGCGTCTCACTCACTACAAGAGTGAACCAAGTCCTTTCCGGAAGAAACCCTCCAATATCTCCGAGAGTGAGTAGATATCGATTCGGCATCTCGCAGCGATTTCATACCTCTGTAAAAGAAGATGCGGCGAATTCGATAGAATATTCTAATCCCCGTCTTTTCCCGATATAAAACTGGTTCACTATCGAAATGTACGCTCGGCGTAATATAATATAATAAATACGAACGAAAGTAATGAGAAACTTCCGCAAGGCAAACGAAAGCTGTCAAAGGAGTTATCGTTCAAATTTCCGATGCGATTGTGGTCAAAATCAATTTTATTCATCGATGGGTGTCCGACCCACAGGTCCGGCTTTAATTTAGGCTTTGTTTAACTGTAATTAAAATTACCTTAAGCGTTTAAAAGGGCGTCGAAACTTTTACCCCCAGGCGCGATTATACTCAGGTTCCGTTTCGCAGAGCTTTTCGAAACCCTTTATTGTTTCGTGAAAAAAGGCTTTGTTAGTCATTAATTAAAATATTTAATTATCTATAATATTGCTTTTAAATAAATATTGTATTATCAACAGGTGTGAATTTATTCAAAATTTAACTAGAAAGAAATTCTAAATTATAAAGATATACGTATATACGTATACTGTATGTATGTAGATGTTGATGAATAGTTTTATATAATAAAATGTTGATAGTATGTTTCGGTTCTCATTTTAGGGGGTAGTTTATCTTTTAAAAAGTTGATTAGGATAATGTCAGTTCAGTTAACACCACAAACAATATTTCTTTATTTTTATTTAGTATGTAATTTCAATACACGTTATGAACAATGAAAAAGACTTTTTCAACAATGAATATTTGTATTATATTTGTAATAATACACTTTAACTATCAATATCGAACATTGAACTAAATATTGACATTGAACTAAATATTGAAACGATGAACTTGAGAAGCACGTAGAACCGCTTGTCTCTTTATGAGCTTCCACTCTTACTAACTGGATTAATGTACTAACTAACTATTATACTGAATTTTGATTTATACGGTCGAGAAGACGATTTTACTGTTTCTCATCGCAAATATTTTACCTTTTAGTTTTGTCATTTCCACGTATGACGGTGTGAAAATTCTAAATTAGATTGTGAGAATTAAATAGATGTGTGATACGTAACAGTAAACATATTTTTAAATCGAGACTATCCGTAAATTATCTCGGTATATTTTTTATATGAAGAAAATACTGTGATAAAATATACATAGCATGTTATATTTTATCACGGTTCAAGGACCAAGGGCATATACATACATATTATATTTATATGTAAGACTATTAAACAAATATTTGCACGTACATAAATATATACATACATATACATATTAAAATAAATTTTTACCGAATATTCGAAATCATCTGAAATCATATTTTATGTATGGAGTTTACTGTGAATGTATGTATGTATGTATGTACATATGTATGTAGATATAATAAAAAACACGCTTTCAGTATTTAGCATCAGAAATGTATACATAATATACATAAATTGATTATATTAAAATATTTAATAATCATTGTTTACATCATATTTAAAATTATTGACTTTAATTAAACTAGACCTCAGGCAAGGTCAGATATTTTATAATGGAAAAAGTATTCATCGTCGTGGAAATAAAATAAAAAAATAATAAAATACATTGATTATGGATGATATTTCAATTTCAAGGTTTTCTCAGAATTGATTCTGATTTTTTTAATTTTTAAATTCTTTTTATTATTACGAAATTATGTTCATATTATATCTTATATCTATTTTAATAGCTACTGATCTACTGATCATTTTCTATTTTACAATTTTAGTTTAATTTTGTTAGTAATTATATTATTCTAATGTTAATATACAGCATAATAGGAAAAAGAGCTCAAAAACCTATTTGCAATTTATCGATTCTGAAAAAAATCTTCAAATGTTTGCAAAAGTTTATAAAAATATTCGTTTAATCTTAAAAGTATTAGGTCAAATTTTTTTTTCTAAATGAAAACAAAACATCTTCTATTTATAATATATAATATATAAAGCCAGCAGCGTATCGCAGTGGATGCGTTGATACTAAAGCACCCAGAGGTCGCCGGGTTCGATCCCCTGAGCTGACCTAGATTGAAAAGAATATATTCTGAGTATAATCTAAATTCTGCTGGTCAAACTTGAATATTTGTGACTCCAATTCAATAGTTTCCTATCAGAGTTTGCCAATTTATCTGATTTAAATGGTGAAGCGGGCCCTCCATCAAATTGGCAAAAGCCTAAGCCTAATCCTACCCTCTACGTCACCACTATTTGAATGAATAAAAAAATATTATCTATAACATAGATGTCTCGCTAATTATTATATATAGTATTTGTATTATACTTATATATCTGTATTCTTATATATAGTATTTACTTATATGTCTAGTCACAGTGACAAAATATGTAAAAAAAAATAATTATATGTATGTAAATATTTTCAAGAATAGATACACACACATGTATGAGAAAAAATTAAGGTAAATATCAATCAACCCTCAATCCTACCCTCAATCCTACCCTCTACGTCACCACTATTTGAATGAATAAAAAAATATTATCTATAACATAGATGTCTCGCTAATTATTATATATAGTATTTGTATTATACTTATATATCTGTATTCTTATATATAGTATTTACTTATATGTCTAGTCACAGTGACAAAATATGTAAAAAAAAATAATTATATGTATGTAAATATTTTCAAGAATAGATACACACACATGTATGAGAAAAAATTAAGGTAAATATCAATCAAATTTTCCTTGTTTAAAGGTCAACATTTCGTTGTTTGAATTCTTCCAAGAATGCTATAAAACCACATTGACAATATTTGAACGTGGTAATTTAAACAATAGCACATTTGAATGTTGCATGTATTTAACAAGATGCGTCGAGATAATAGTTTTACGATGACCATTGTGATACGTGAGCTCGTTTTATTTTCGCCGCTCTCGAGAAAATGGACTTCCACTTCCGACAAAAGATTATTTTATGAATAAAGAGATTTGAGGGAAAGGACGGGAGGATTTTAAATAGTGAATGGACCCTTAGTCGGCATTCACGTGAAGATTCCAAGCGTTCATTTCGGATGTAGAACTCGACTCGAGAATATCATACAGGTCGCCCTTTTATGCTCGCAACGTAAACAACATCCCCGCGATAACCAAAAGAATATCTGAAACGTTGAAAACACACACGTACACACATACATATGCTGTATTAAAATGGAAAAACGTACCCGACCTCATGGATAATTCATGTTTAAAATGGCATCAAAATTTACCACAGTGTCATCATTGTCGCTACACAATGGGCAAATTGGCGTTGAAAAATTACTAAGGTATAATAGCGGATGATACAACAGTTATAACAAGCATGAATTTAATCGAGAAAAACATAATTATTTTGTATGGCATCTGAATGTTTGGTCTATGACAATTTTACGTCAAATATTATAATTAAAACTACGGATACGATTAAGGGAAATCATCCAAATAAACATCAATGAAATATATTTTTTGCATTGAAGAGTGTTCAGAGGTAAGGGGAGTCAAGTTGAGGTTCAAGAAAACAATTAGGTAGGTTTCAGATTTTTAATATATGCTCTTCTGGTGATAGCCGGGTTCCGAATGAATACTGGGGCAAACCGCCGGCTTTTATATATGTTTGTAAGTCGCGCGGGGATGGTCGTTTAGTCGAGCTCGCTCATTTGTCGGTGAGCCAAGCTCTCTGATTGGTCGATGGGTCACTCTGATTAAACAATTAGTGCTGCGTGCACTGATCTTCCTATCTTTACTATATGTTTATTATAATACTGATCAGCCCCGGTTTCAACAAAATAATATTGTAAATTAAATACGATATAATAAACAATATTATATTATATTTAATTTTATCTTGTTTTATTTTTTCTTTTAAAGAAATGTAAAAAATATATTAATTAATAAAAGAAGAAACGAAAATTAATGAAATTAAAATTTGCATATTGAGCGAAGTTCAATGTTCGCATCTTTTCAATTACCCTCCAATATCGTACGGTTTCGAATACTTTCTTTGGAGTTATTTAAAATATGAATAATATATGAAAAATCAACGATCAAGTATGTAATTGAAAACATAAGAGATGCTTTATTTTAAAAATTAATCGAAAATTTTGATCCATTTATGAATAATTCTTATGAATCGAAATTTTAGATACAAAAATGATTTCCTATGTTCATTCATAAAATGTGTTTTATTCAAGGAAATTTTCAATCACCCGTTTTAATATAATACATAGATCATTTGGAGGAACGTACACGTGGCTTTGTTCGAATTGAATAAACGATTATTGCGGTACATTTGAGCTAAGTCTAATTTAAAGCGGCTCTGCGAAATGGAACCACATATTATGCTTTACGCGCACTTCTGCTTTTGAGCACTGCCATACTTAGCTTTATTATGGCAAAGTTTGACGGTAAAATATGTAATAAAACTTTCCGAATTTCGTATATATATTTTATAACGTTGTAAAGTCTTAATATCATAATATATTCTCAGATAAACCCGATTGCATACTATTAAAGTTTATTAATGAACAACATGCGTAACGAATGTTATTATAGGTAAAGTGTTGGTTTTCGGACGAGGTGCTTGGATATGCTCGTGCTTTTCATAAACGAGCTAAAAAAACGCACAAAGGTAATATTGTATGTAGAGTGAATAATCGCATGGTTTTGTGTAACTTGTTCGTGATTATGTTACATAATAATAAATAATATTTTTGAACACAATTCGTATACGAGCCGTGTACATTAAACGACGCTGTTAAAGTAAAAATTACATCTAGGTGTGTAATAATAACATTCACATTAGGCTCAACCCTACATTTTATAACTGATAAATATATATGTCCATATATCCAGGAGATGGAACGGCTAATAAAAAAATAAAATAAATTACCATAGCCAAAACAGATTCACACACCGTTAATAACGCACTTCTGAGATTAGGATTTCTTGGAGAATTGAAAATATCAGAGTTCCTATTTTAAAATGATCATTGTTTCTTTTTTCTTTGCAAAATATTTTTAATTAATAAAATTTTTTATTATATTTAAATTATTTTACGAGACTTTTTACAAGATTTCATACATTTCAGCTTAACTTTGACTTAACGGCTGACTGACTATAAGGTACTAGGCTAATTTTTTTTTATATACATATGTATATAAAGCGTCATTTTTTATATGAGCCGTTATATTTGAAGTTTTCATTTACATTTTCAGTTCCAAGAACACTATTTCTGTTTGACTTCATTCAAAAATTATTATCACTTATTATAATTCGACGTGTCCAGAATCTCGGAAATTAAAAACCACCAGTATTTTTAAATATTGTTAAATGCCAAACAATTTATTTAATGTTTTGCGAGATATTTCTCAAAATGAAGAAAAGAAAACTTATGCCACCTGTCAAATATAGCGACTCATATATTCAATGATATAAATACCATTACGTTGCAAGAGATACATAGTTGTTCTGAATATTTTATTTTTTAAAGATTTTTTTGCCACATTGTCTTTACAGTTGCTCAAAACGACACAGTTACCAAACATTTAAACAAAAAAAAATCAGGTGAAAAGAAAAAATACATAAATAAGAAGAAAAAATCACGATATATGTAGAACATGAATAAAACGATTCCAATACTGTATCGAAATATAATAATTTGAATTTTATATTGGCTGAATTGTTTTAATTCTGAATTTAAGATTTGTATGTATAAATCGAAGAATCAGTCAACATTCACTCAACATTTTTTTTTTACTTCAAAGGAGCTGTTAAGTATCATGAATTTAGAATCGAAAATCCAAAAATATCGTACTTATACCTGAGACTATTTCCAAACACATACATACGTATATTGATTTATAGCCGACTCTTAAGAATGAGAAGCCTCGTTGCCTTCTTTTTTTTTCGGAAACCTATTTTTTTAACTTTACAATTATTTGAATATGTTTGTATATATTATTTAAAAGCATAAACCATCCCTTCCACATTACAATTCTTCAAAGCAAGGAGCACTCAAAACATTATACATATATCTTATTTTGACACTTGCTGAACTCAATATATTCTTTTGTATTTAAAAAAGGACATAATTTATTAAATTAATTAATTCAAATAATGAAGAACCGAAAACTAGCCTATAATGAATTAATTAAATTTTATTTTACCAATTGTTTAAATAAATCAATACCAGTAGATACAGGTGTTGCCATTAAGTACCGATAGTGACAAATGTTGGTATATTTGGAATACCTTCATATTTATTAAAATATGCACATTCATAATAATTATATAATTTATATGCTACGTATATACACAGTACGTATTAATTAATTGAATGATTTAATAGTCTCAATTTTTTTTAAGAAAAATAATATAGAAAAACTAACGATAAAAGCAATTAGAGTCCAGTATATCTATCCAGTTTATTTTGTACGATTTTTTATACGCTCTGTAGAAAAATCGACATTTACTTTTCCGCGCCACATTAACGAGATTATCGCGTGATGATGACTGAAAATATACATATATTTATATCTCTCGTACGTGAAAATTATACATACAGCATGGTCAAAGTGTTTCATCTAAGCTTAAGAACAGTTTTAAAAATGTTCATGAAAAAATGAATTAAAAAAGTATAGGAAGTAATTGGAGCGGCACAAAGCGTCTCGCTCGGCGCGTCGAGGTGAATCCTCGGAAATTCACCACACGTGAGAAAATTTGAATAAATATTTTACAGAAATTCCAGAATACACCCTGTAGAGTCTCCTGGGTGATTTATTGAAGTGTTGGTTCCATTAAGTGTGCGTCGGAACCTCCGACTACCGACGCGGTGGAGCAATCAGTTAAGCCACCGACTGCCGTTGCTCGTAATAATGGGTTCAAACCTGCCTCCATTAATACGAACATGGCGTGATGATACAGACGTAAATGTACGCCGTGTTTATAAATACCTCGTATTACGAGTGTGTATACAAAAATGCGAGCTTGCGTCGTGGCCGACATTGATAACACGTTAAATGATTAATTAACACTAGTCGTCCTGCGGTAGCTCGAAATTACCGAGTATCAGTATGTGTGTGTATGCTATATTTTGTATTTCATCACTTTCATTTTGGTATCAGTTATTTATTATATAGAGATAGATCCTTTTAATGTGATGTGTAATTTCTAGATTAATTACGGTAATGAATTAGACGTTGATAGTCGCTTATGAGTTTGGGAATGTATGGTGCGTGCCGTGCTTAATTGATATAAAAAAATCGTATGTTATATCCTAGACTAATATACATATACGAGCATTAATTATAAATGATATAAATATAGTTGGGATAAGCCTTTATTACATAGTATGGATTAGATTCATTCAAATTATTATAGATGTTAAAAAAATATATAAATTAAAATGCATATTACATATGTACCTACGTATATGCATATGTACATATGAAGTATTTGTAATATTTGATTCAAGTTTGATAATTATTAAAAAAATACTTGGACCAAATTGGGTTTTTTTGCCCTGTTTAAAAATAACACTACGTACATACACTCTAGTTTACGATTTTTTACTAAATAGATGATGTTTTACAAAAATTCATTTTTAATTATTATTAATTTATATTTTCCATGGTGTCATTACAAGTTATCCCAAGTTGTCACATATGGCGAAAAATTTCCATATGTTCTTTATATAAATTTATAAAATTATTATTATAAATTTGAAATTAAACAAATGATGGTAGATGGCCAATTTGATAGAAACCGTTTCAATAATGAAACCATATAAATCGGCAAACTCTGATCTAAGATTAATCAATTTTTCGAAGATTAATCAAGTTTGACCCACTAAATTCAAATATGAAAATGACTTTAGTTAATTTCTTCTTGTTTATGAGATATGATCGTTTAAAAAAAATGCGCAATTTTTACAGATTTTTGGCTTTTGTAGTCTTTAATCACTTCACCACCATAAGCGCACCGGTGCGTGCTCCTTCGTATTTAAGGCTATGACTCGAAATTAAGCTAGGTTTCTTCACATTGACATCTAAATATATCGTGTGATAGTAATGAAATTGAAAAAGTAAATATTTTTTATTAGTTTGTGATGTATTCAAGAGGTAGTGTCAAGGGTTGGCACTCAACACATATATCATAATAAAATAATTGAATCGGTTTCTACAAGCGCGTGGCGATTAAGTGGTTAACTCAAAATCTAGTATTGCTATACCAAAAGTGAGTATTTGATTCAATAGTTTAATGTTTTTTTCTATTGATTCTGATTTTTTGTTGCTTTAAAATACGTACATTAATTATCTAGAAATTTTCTTTCTCGAAATATCATGAATTTATTGGACCAAATATATATTTTACTACGTTTGCAAGGGTTGGTTTTACATCTCAACATTTATTTTTATTTTATCTGAACGTACCGATTCAAATTACAATATAAAATTTCTAGGGTGTGTTCATCGCTCGTGAGTGATGTTTTTTTGTTGCTCATTATTATTGTCACAAATCGTCAATCTTGCTCTGTTCGACGATATATATAAATACATATAATATGTACCTTTGTATGTATGTATTATTTCCATGTAAGATACCTCAGATTTAAAAGTGATAATTTTATTAATACGTATCCTCACGAATAGACAAGCTACATTAAAAATATTTGACCTTGTATTGTATACAACATAATACATATGTACCTATATATTAATTACTGAATATATGCAATAACATATAATCATTTAAAAAAAATGGTTTATGTCGTTGATGCAGACAATGTATAAAAATAATCGATTTGCATTGTAAATTATCATATAATTGCATATTGTATGTAATGCGCCATTAAGGAGAGCCCAACAATGCCTCTCTAGTGAATTAAAACAAAATTTGCTTGGCATTGTGTGTCGAAAACAAACCGTGGGAGCTTCATAACTTCATTACTGGCCCTGTTCTAAATATTTTGAATTTGAAATTTTGAAATTGAACAAAGAAGTGGCCGGGTAAAGTTTGTTAATACTTCGGAGAGGATTCTGCGCATGTGCAAAGATTAATATTAAGTTTTGGCGAGGCGGCAGAGTGCACCATGAATCTCTATGAGACAAAACGACACAATGTAATTTCAGGACCACCATGACGAACTGAGCATACAATATTATCAATTATGAGAGGGCTGAAACCGGGTAGCTTAGGGAATTCACTCCGTCAACAATTCTCAAATTGTTTTTACTCGTAACATAATTTTCGGCAAACAAAATTTGTTGCAAATTGCATGCACTATCATATTATACATATTTGTGACGTTGCACATTCTCTACTAAATAATCTATGTGCATTGAAGCTTTATGATAATATATGAACCTGCAGCGTGGAATAGTGGTTAGCATATTATACTTTCAAGCAGAGTTGTCACCGTTCGATTCCCACTAGTAGCTGTTGGCCAGACCTTTGTTTGTGACTGCAGGTCAATCGTTGCCTATCAGCGTTTGCCAATTTTTCTGATTTTCATTGAAACGGTCCTGTAAATTGGCATCTCCTTTCCAATCTCTCTTGCAAATCTTAAGTTATTCAGCGTCTTGAGGTTCGCCAAATTTTTATAATAAAATGCTGCAAAAGTTTTTCCACATACATATATTACTGTGGATGATGTTTGTATGAATTCGCATTGTATAAAATGCTTGTATTATTGTATTGTATATGTGTTAGTACACTCGTCATTTTGGAGCAATCTTTAAAGGCAAGTGTACATGTTCAAATGAAATAAAAATACAAATGTACAATGTACGATACATACATATGTACATATGTATTGCATAAGATGAGTTTGCTATTGATATTATTAATTTGCACGGTAGTGAATTCCACAGATTCATAATTTGCAAATAAATAACGCATTTTAAAATTGAGCCTAAATACATATGAAGAGCCACGCTACAATATTTATTAAAATAAATTATAAAGTTATTATTAAAAAATATTTCTCGTTGAATTTTATTTTATAAATATTTGATGCCACGTACCTAAATTTTATACGTTTATAATTTTTTTAAATAACCAATACATATTATGTGATACATTAGTATGTGATATCGATGTTAGATGTATTGTTTTTATTGGAAATATTTCTTTTATAATATTATTTTTTTGAATACTTTGAAATTTAAATGTTTATATAGTTTACCAGAATATCGGTATGTTTTTAATGATTTGTATTATTAATTACGTGATATTACAATAATAAACAAATTATCTAATTACCTTAGTTGTATACTTCATCACTATTTACCTATGTATATATTATACATATGTATATATGTATGTATGTACATATTCATCTATTTTTGAGAATTATGAATATATTTCTGGACCTTAATGTGAGAAGTACCTATGTATGTCAAAATTTGTATAATTTCAACTAAGTTACGGAAAGTAAGTAAAATGACGGGCTGAAAATCAGACTGGTACAAGTGACATTTTAAAAAAAGTGCTAAAATAATAGCCTTTCATATATGCTATTATTTTAGCACTTAAAGCAGATTTTTTTAATTAACTACGTAGAAAAATACTTTTTGTTGCTATTTTGCATTCAACTTTGTTGGAATGTTTATTGTTGTAGGTATGCCATTTCTCTGACGAGCATCCGTAATACATAGTATAGTTATATCAGCTACTTTTATTTATTATTTAGTGCTAACAATGATAATGTCATTCAATGTGAAATGCTTATATCTTAATTCGACAAATTTTTCATCAACTGACATACACTTTTTGTAGAAATGTATTATATATACATTTAATTAAAATTCATTTTTATGTTGGTTATACTTATAAGTTGTTCTTGTTGAATTTGTTAAAAAATATACACATATATACCTAAAAGGCCTAACAGGTAAACCCCAATGCCCCTTCCTTGCCGATTACAAACATCGATATACAATTCATAGAATAATTATAAAATAGCAACATACATATGTACATATGTGAATACATTTTTGATAAATTTACATTTTCGGATCATTTTTTTAAATATAAATCGTCAAACTTCGAGATCCTGAAAAACTCCAAAATTTGCGAGACATTTATGGACAAATTTCTAGCATTTTTTTACGATTCAGCGAAATTCGAGATGCTGAATACTCAGTACCAATTTTTTTGAACCGTTTCGATGTCAACCAGAATAAATTGGCAAATTCTGATAGGAATCGATCGACCTGGAATCATAAACCAAGGTCTGGCTAGCAGCAACTAGTGGGACTCGAACCCGTGACCACTATTTTCACTTATACATACATATATGCTTACTACTAGTCCACGCTGCTGGTTTCGTAAATTCATGTAAGGTTGCCTTGAAGGTTGAACATTATTAGTTTTGACAAAGATAAATTACAAAATGAACGTATAGGGCTGTAGCGTTGATAAATAATGTTTATTTATATAATTCAAATAATTTTTTTTTTCATTCCACATATGTAACTTTACATAGTTGGAAATTACTCTCTAAATAATGAAATTAAATTGTATTTAAAATATCTCGGGATGTGTATTTTCATAAAGATGTTTTTAAGATCTTCGCAAAGTTAAGATATATTAAACGGAGTGACGAGCCGTTCACACGCCATACATACATATGTACATATTTGGAAAACGCCACAGCTGATTGTTCTACTTTCGTGACACAAAGGTTCACCCACGTATACAAGATGAAATATCGCTGAAAATAATAATTTACAAGCGCGCTGAAGTGAGGGATTCCCTAAGGGTGAATTGATTGCGCTGCCCGGATGACCGTTCAGCCCTTTTCCGGCCCGTCGGATTTTCCTTGGCCAAGATTCAGAATTCAAATTTCACCCTTCGGCTGGTCATTACTCATCAATTTGAGTTTTTATCGACATGTACTACAAGCGGAATAAAAAAGGAGATAAGTCCAATCTAGCGTGACAAGTGTAATCCCTCGGGAGAAGTCGATCTCTACTACGACGACAAAATCGGCTTCGCAAAAAGACTCATTTTTGTTTTTAGATTTTACACGGGAATTCATTGTCAAATTTATAAATATTAAATATATGCATATTATGTATTATTTTATTGTTTCAAGTTATTCGGTAACAATAATCTTATTGAAGCTCAGGTGCTGCAAACCATCGTCGTTTTATATAGTAATTACAAGTGAAATCGTTTAAATTCTGCACATCTTTCATTTCCTTAGAGCAATTCATTACTTTTTCAGGTTTAAGAGCTTTCTCCCAATTAATCTTTACATTCGAATCAATTAAAATGTCAATTAAAAGGTAATGTTTTATGAGACAAATAAAATTTTATTTTCTTTAGCTAGTATTGCTTTTTAATAAATTCTAATTAAAATTTGTTATTAGATATTATATATACTGATTTAATAAATCATTGGCGACACCTTATCAATCTTATCTAACATATGTACTTTAATTGCATATAAATCGAAGTTTGGCAACAATTATTCAGTTATTCATTGTCTAATCCTGCAGATAGGTAAGTCAACTATCCATTGTAATAATACTAAAATATAAAATAAATATATTAAATTATAATTTCATACGTTTCCTTTTCAGACAGTGGATAGCTCATTTAGTTATTAAGGAATTATTTTAGAATATATTGTTTAGTTGTTTATCAGATTATTTTATTTTGACATTTATATTTGATTTGACATTTGTTGTATTGTTTATTGCTTAGTTTTATATTTGGTTACAATGTGGCGCTATATTTTAATTTTATTTTTACTCGCTTTAATCATATATGCATATATGATGTTTCAATATTTTTTATTAACCTATATTAGAACTGAAGTTATATAGTCGCTGTACATATTATGTTAGAATTCATGTTATTTTAATTTTTTGTATGTAAATATGTCACTCGCCATGTTCATTTCATAATAGCTAGCGAAACAACCTTTTTTGTTAAAAAATGTATATTTTTAATCATTGTTCACATATACGTGAACATGTTCTGGAGCTTGAGATAGTTCAAAAAATGATAGTTTTAAGTCATAAATGATTCACATTTGCTGACTATAATAATTACAACAAAGTTATGGGTGCAGGTATACAATAATATTTGTTACAAAAAGTTTTTCTTTCTTTAAAAATTTAATAACAATTTTGTGATTATTTTCAACAGATAAAAGACTGCTCTGCCATTTCCACCTGTTGCCTTTATTATAGGTGAGTACAAATGTAGGTAGAATCTTTAAGAAAAACTTATTCTTGTAGTTTATATAGTAAATATTTAATTGTAAGTATACGTCTATTTAAATATATTATTAAAGAATTAACATATTGTCTTTTGGCAGTGAGGAGAGGTGAATTGCAAAAAATAATAAAAAAAAACCAATCAAAGCGGATTCAGCTGAAAGACATTGAGAATTAAAGCATCGACTAATGGAGTCACAAAGAAAAAATCATTTTATAAAATTCAAACAGAAAATTTCTCTATTTAAATCCTCTTCACTTAATTCAACTTGGAACATTTGCATTCAGGTAGAATTTATTTAATTTGATAAATGCAATAATCATTCTATACGCTAATGTTAAAATTTATGTAATTGATTTTAAATCTTCATTTTTAGATACAGGAAAATATATCAGAAAAAATTATACAGAAGCAGCTACCTTTCATCGTCGATATTTTGGCTCAATTTTTTTCACCTGGAATTTTTTTGAATGTTAGATTTAATTGTTGTACATTATTTGAAATCAGGAAGTCGTCCAAAAATAGGTTATTTTCCTGCTGATTTTATAGATGCTCCACTTCGGTGATGTATTGTATATGTCGTATTTGTAATTTCAGTAGATTCGTATATCATAGTAAATAATAAGTTTTATTTTTAGATTTGATTCTAATGGTTAAAATATTAAGATATTTTTTTTACTTTTATGTGATGCATATATCTATGTGAAATAAGATAATCAAGCCTATTCAACACAGTTGATTAAAATATTTTACAGTTGTTTAAAATATGTTTATTTCAAATAATAATGTAATACTCAATTGTTATATTATGTAATTTGAGAAAAATATATTTTTCTGGTAATTATTACACTAAATGGATGTCAAATTTAATAATTATGTTTTTTATATAATGTATTTTATAACGATTTTTTATGTAACCTATTTCAATGATCATTTTTTTTTATTTAAATATAAGCAAAAATTTTAATATTTATATATTTTATAGAAAATTATAAGCAATAGATTAAGTCATATGTGTACCTTTTTATTTTGTTTTTTATTGTATTTTATATTTCATATAAAAAATAGTTTGATAATTTAATCCCATATATTGTATACAATTTTATGAAAACATTTGGAAATTTTTATGTATAATGAAATACTGAAGTCGGTAATAGTATATATAGATTTAAGTATTATATTAACGTTAATAAAAAAATTAAAAATTTACAAGTTTTTTTTTATTTTTGACATTCTTCAAACACTATATTAGATATGTCACTTTATGATCAAAAATGTACTACACAGATTACCTAAACACAATCTGCTTTAGGTCATCGACTTTAGAGAGTCTTTAATTAATATTATGTATTAGATGTATTATGAACATTTATAAGGATTTTAAATAGGTTTTTGAGCTCTTTTTACTTATTACTTACCTTCTTTACGTTTCACATGGCTTTCGTGTCAGTGGTCATTTTTATCTCTTATCTGATCGTTTTCATACTTTGCCATATTGCTCATTTTGGTCATCAATACACGTTAATGTATCGTCTGCCATTACGTTGGAGATAAAATATCGTATTCAAGGCGTTTTAAAAACAGGGCACGTAGACCTTCTTGACGCTTAACAAGGCGTAAACTGTTCGCCATGACACGCCATAAACGTCTATAATTCACTCTATATTTTATGAAATTTGCTCTATTGGTTCTCGTTATCTATAATATATAAATATTTATAGTTTAATCTCTCATATGTTTATATAAATTTCAAATTTGGCGTGTAGCTTCTTGTAGGGATATACACGATATATATTGTTTTATGGCCAAATATGTCAAATCTGACATTTCACGGCTAAAAGTATATCTCTTCACGGAGTTTTATGTGCGAGATAATTCCTATTATACTTTAGATTAACATTAGAATAATATAATACTGTGATTACTAACCAAATAAAATTAAATTGTAAAATAGAAAATGATCAGTAGATCAGTAGCTATTAAAATAGATATAAGATGTATTGTGAACATAATTTCGTAATAATAAAAAGCATTTAAAAATCATTTAAAAATCAAAAATGTAATAAATGACTATTTAATCGAAATCGCCACCGTTGTGGAGATAATCAATTCGCATAACGATGCATGTTTTACCAGTTGTCATATGCTATTTTAAAATATTCCACAAAATAGATATAATAGATATTCCAAATTGTTTGTCCGTGATATTTGGCAATTGTCTGTAAATTACACATTTAAATCTAAAATTTCGCAAGTATCGTTTATATAAACACAACTGAGAAAAATTTAAATGCAGTACGATTCGCACAGAGACACGGCCAACACTTAGATTTATATTTTCGCACTGTCTGAAGTGTTTAAAATTTGATAAAATATAAAAAAAATAGATAACTCGTGTTTACTCTCTTATCATCCGCTGCCGTCGAATAAAATTAACAATCTCAAGAAGAGAATGATATAAACTAAGGTAAATAATAATGAGAACTAAGATAACAAAAAATGAAAAATCATGCTAACCTTAATTATAATGTAACTACGTGAATATTTTTATTTACATTTTGAGAACCCGTAAGCACTATTATGTATTAGACTATTTTGAAGTTCGTTTCAAGGTCTTATTTCTGATGTCTGGTTATTGTATCATTCTTAATTGCCAATTGAAAAGTTCAAACCGTTGATTGAATGTCAAGATTATACTGGATATACATTTCATGTCATTTAATTTAAAAAAATCTTTTTTTTTAATAAAATAAATACAATATTGCAATTAATTGAAAATAGTTTGAGAACTCCATATTAAATGATCGTTTATTTTTATGTTGTTTACATATGATAAGATGTTAGGTCATTTCAGTGTTAAAAGCGAATATAGAATAAAGTCCGCAGTGTTGTGTATCGAACATCACAACGTAGTGTAGTCTCCGAGGAAAGTGTAGTTTTGTGCTTGTTTATAAATTGTTCCTTCAGTTTTAAGCCATGGAGGACACTATTTACGTGATTCTTTCGATAATTACCATCATCGCTGGATATGCTATTCATATTCATATAAAAAATAAAAGGTTTTGGAAATTAATCTACGAGTTCAGAGGCGACGATCTGTATCCAATAATAGGAAACGCTCAGTGGTTTACGGGAAATTCTGTCGGTGAGCATAATTTTAAATACATTATTACGTGATTTGTAAATCGTATCGGCAACGATAGCTTATCTTACTATTCATTTGGTGATTTATGATTTTATTTATAGAAATACTCGAAACTATAACAAAAATGTGGGAAAGGAATGGAAGAAGCACGTATAGGATTATTGTTGGAAATGCTGTCTTCACGGGAATAAGTGATCCAGAAATTGTTGAGGTAGTGTGTTAATTATATTAAAATAATATCGATTTAATATTTTCAAAATCTATCCCAGAATAACATTCAAGTACATATGTAATATAATATTCGTCTGTAAATTCATTAATGATTTGCAAACAGAAAAAATATATATCAATCCTGATTTTTTTCGATATGTACGTTTTATTAATAGAAACATGAAATATTTTCATAAACAATGATACTTATTCAAATAGCAATCTACATATAAGTTTAACTATTCTTTTTCCAAAATATGTACACAACATCGTTAGCACTATTGTGTCAAAATAAACTTTCGTTTCCTTTTTAGTTATTACTAGGCAGTAATAAGGAAATCGAAAAAATGGATGATTACAAATTTTTAAGTGCATGGTTGGGTGACGGATTACTTTTATCTAAAGGTAGTAATATCATATCATATTGTTGAACAACATATAAGTTTTCATGGAAGAAATTTTTAACTGTTTATTAATTACTCAACGTAGGCAATAAATGGAGGAGACAAAGAAAAATTATAACTCCAACTTTTCACTTCAAAATTTTGGAACAGTTTGTGAACGTTTTCAATGACAAAGGCAAAATTTTCATAGAAAAGCTCGCCGAGAATAAAGGAAAAGTCTTTGATGTGTATCCCTACGTTACGTTGTGCGCATTGGATATCATAAGTGGTAAATTTAAATGCACAACTATGTAATTTGAAACCGCATGGCTATACATATATCGTTTTGTTAATCTTTTTTTAAAAATGGTCAGAGTCTGCGATGGGAACGAACATGAACGCGCAAAACAACTCCGAATCCGAATACGTGAAGGCCATCTACAGGTAATTTTATAATAATCGTTTTTGAACAGCTTGTTTTGAATTTTCATGATACAAATAACTCATAACTCATTTTTATACGAAGGATAAGCGAGATCGTCCATCTCAGAACATATTCGACCTGGAAACGCAACGACTGGTTGTATATGCTGTCACAAGATTATCGCGACGAGCAGAAATGTTTGAAAGTGTTACACGAAACGACCAACCAGGTGATACAGTCGAGGAAGCTGACTCTCAGAGCTCAAGCTGCCGACGAAAGTTCAAAGGAAAAAGTTAACGAGGACGCTTTTAGTGGTCGCAAGAAGGTTGCATTTCTGGATCTGCTCTTATTGAGCAAAACTGCTGAAGGTGAACCACTGTCAGATGAAGTCATCAGAGAAGAAGTCGATACGTTCATGTTCGAAGTAAGATTTTTAACACAATTTAAGTATTCATTTAATGCATGTTTATATTTTTTGTTTGCCATTTTTAGGGACACGATACGACTAGTTCAGGTTTGAGTTTCGCACTGTTCCTTCTAGCGAATAATCCCGCAGAACAGGAGTTGGCTTTTGAGGAACAATTAGCACTGTTCGGTGGTGATTTCAAACGGCAAGCGACGTACAGAGATCTGCAAGATATGAAATACTTAGACAGAGTAATCAAAGAGACGCAAAGGATATATCCTTCAGTACCCTTCTATGGTCGGAAATTGAAAGAAGACTTACCAATGCCAGGTGAATTGATTTAAAATTTCGCTTCTTTTTTGTACAGACTGGGTTTGAAATAATTGCACAGAAGATAATATGTAAATTAAAATTATACAATTTATTTAAAAAGTAAATATGTATTGATTATTAATTTATTGAAAAGTAAATAGATATTGATAATATAGTTTGGACAATATAAAAACGTGGACGCTGTTAATGGCAAGCCTGAACAGGATAATGAAATGTGGTGTTTCCGAAGGATGTTAAATGTGAACATGTGAGGAACGAAACGGTCCTCCAGCTTCTTAATAAAGAGAGGTCATCAGGTCATGGATTGTCTAAAAATTGTTTCGGCTTGTTTTTTTGTGGGCAAAAGGAACTTGTCCGCCGATCTTTGGTCATCACTTCAATCTGACACAAGATTTTAATCTAATTTTTAATGAGTTCGTTAATGATTAAACTCCTCTAGCTTCATATCATAGAGACATTAGTTTACTTCAATGCTAGATAGCCCCCCCCCTCCCCTTATTTCGGAAGGTATTGAAAAAATCTAAAGAGTGAAAGTAGTTCAAAACCAGACCACAATTTTTTGACGGGCAGCAATTACATGGAACTAACAGAGTGAAGCTAATAAAAATCCATCATTCTTCTTAAACAATCTTTGGTCTTTATCGGATTTCTTAGCTTGGTAAATAGCTGGATGGATACCGTACAAAATTCCACGTAAAAATAGGAATGCTTTGTTTCGGGGATGTTGCTTAGTGTACATATAATGTTTATAGACTATGCTAAGGAAAGTGATAATCAACAAAGCATTGAGCTCACCTGTGACATTATCTTCAAAATATAAATTTGTAGTGTAATGCTATATTAGGCAGTTTGGTGCTAGTTAGCCACTGAATATTTACTTTTCAATTAAAGTATACATTTTCAAGATTCTTATCGGTTAATTGTTTTCGTCCCATCTTGTACATATGTATAGTGGTGAATTTAAAAACTTTATATGTATTAAAAATTATTAAAATCATATTACAGATGGAAAAATAATGCCAGCTGGTACTTTCGTGACAGTGCAGCCATATTTGACGAGTAGAAATCCAAAATATTACCCAAATCCGATGAAATTCGATCCGGATCGATTCTTGCCCGATAATGTTCAAAAGAACCATCCGTATTTGTATGTACCGTTCAGTGCCGGACCTCGAAATTGCATAGGTATGTGTATAATTTTTTTTTCAAGATTTGTTTCTATAAGGATTGATCCGTATATTGTGTGTTTTAGGACAAAAGTTTGCAGTGCTTGAGATGAAGTCGACGCTTTCGAGAGTATTGAGAAATTTCGAACTGTCTAGTGCCGGTCCCGACTTCAAACCGCAATTAGCAGCCGAGTTGATCTTGAAATCTAAAAACGGCCTTAAAATGCGATTAAACGACCGAAAATATCCAAAGTAATCCAAATAATATAATATGTACTCAATTGTTTTTAAATTAGTTTTAATCAAATGTTACCATATTTATGCAGTAAGTTAATTAAATCTCGAACAATTGGAACGGTACGTTTCAAACTGGTTCAGTAATTATACTTTTCGTCGTTTGAGCCTCAAAGGGTTGTTTCGATCTATGTTTTGTACATGTATGTACCTATAAATATAAATGTGTGGTCTGAATTTTGTTTGCAAAATATACAATAAATTTCTAGAACAGTTTTTAGTGACACTTGTACGAATTACGCGAATTTATTTCCCCCTGTATATGTATATGTATAATATTAAAAATGGGCTTAAGCAGTATTTATGTGCTTATATATGGTCGTAAATAACGCTCCGGTCAACACCAAATGGTTGAGTATAAAGGATTTGGCATAGCGAAAAGGGATTATCGTAAAGCGATTTTCCCACTTTTAAATCATGATATTGACATGACATGCACACTACTAATTCAAGCAATACATTGCTATATAATAATTTCCCAAAGAATAATGCAATATTTATCATTTACCAAATATCGTATCGTAAACCATATCCTTAACTGTATTTAAGTCATTTAAAATCAAATTAATCAGTATAATTCTGATGTAACTATCAGGTTCTTTATTGAGAAAATTATGTATACATAGTACATTTGCATAATTATATATTTGGCATTAAATTTGAACAATCATCGGCATTATAATATATATGTATAATAAAATTCAATAAACATAATATAATAGAAATTCACAAATTGAAATTTAATGTTGACTAGAATCAACACGTATTTGGAAAACCAGAAAGTTGAGATAAACAATATTAATAGAAAATAATCTTAATGAGAAATTAAGTGCTTGCCATATTATCAGAAATGTATTTAAAATAGTTACAAATGCATTTAAATTAACGTTGTGCATACAATTTACTAAATAATTGGAAAATGTGTTGACAAATTTGATGGATATATTTATTTTCTCGATATTTTGTGTACTAAATTTTAATTTCGCTTTTACTATTTTTTAAATATAAATATATATATATATATATATATATATATATATATATATATATATATATATATATATATATATATATATATATATATATATATATTATATATTTATAACAATGTTTATTGAAATAAAATTTTAAAATCTGCACGTATGCACATATATTAATTAATCTTCTTATTCAATAATAGTAACTTATTATATTTTATACGTATATTTAAGACTAATTCGTCTGATATTTACACTGAATATATTAGATTAGTTATATGTATGTATTTAGTTTAAAAGGATATTTAGAATATCATTTAATAAATGTAACCCTTAATATAATGACTGACGTTTTAATATAAATTATTATAAATAATAGAGAACTTAAATTTATTATATATCACAATTTTCTAGACTAAATATTGTATGTATTATATATTTATCACATGCATACATTTGAAAATAAAAAAATAGTTATCACAGAAATCAGCTGTACAACAAATGATTAATAAACGTATTTAATACAAAAAAATGTATTAAATAGGTTTTTTTTATTGCATTTCTTTATAGTTTTGTTTACTGAAAGCATTCTTGAGAAGCTCGCAGATTTTATGAAACTCAGCCGAAATGCATTTTCAATGCCAAGCTCGAACTCATGTGGAATCACTTTTATGGGTATTTCAAATAAAATATTACCCATATCACTAGTTTAATTATGATATGTTGCTAAGTCACATTTGATTGGTTAGATCGCAAAATGTGAGCTCGATTACCAAAATGAATACAATGGACTCCTGACATTTTCCTAATGATATTAATTTGTATAATTGAACACAAATATAGCCGTGTTACACTTCTCTTTATAATTGTTTTAATTTAATAGCACTTGTATTTTCGGATACTCTTTGGATTTTCAGCATACGTTCACTTTTCACTGTGTACTTTGCAGTTTAATTATACAACTCTTTCTATTTGTAAATCACTGTTCTATACGTGCCAAACGACCACTACGATCTAACAATGAATGGTTTCAAATTTACGTATATATACACAAATTTCAAGCGATACAAATCAGTTTCGAAATTATGGAATTTTGTTTTTTTTTTGTTGCATTTCAAATGATCGGTTTCTATTTATATTAACATAACGTGGGATAGGAAAGTGTTGAATAATTAACTGAAATGCTTATTCGATTTATCATATACATATATGTATATGGGATTTGAACTTTGTAATTGAATTAATGTTCGACTCATAAACAAATAATGTTCTCGAAATCACTATTTCAGCATTGGTATATTTATTCATGTTGTGATCGAATTTCTAAGCCAGTCGTTAATTTTGTATATTTAATGTGGTAACTGGTATTTTTTCAAATTTAAATTGAAAACGTATCTACGAAAAAGCATCGGAAGTACATCGCAAACAGCAAATTTTGGAATTTGAAAACAGCTTGAGAAAATTCAATGCAATAATTTTAGGGTGACTCATAAAAGTTATCATTGCTCCATTTTAATTTTTAGTATGCAGTACACATACAAACATGTGTACTGCATATGTAGGTATTGAAAATAATTGCGTTTAAGTTTAATTAGGGCTAAAAATATTTTTAAAAATTTTTTAGATGATAATGATGAAATTAAATCAAAATATATAAATGATATAAAACACAGAAAACGTCATTTTAGTCACGATCCTCGGGTATGAACTATGGGACTGCATAATAAATAAAATTAGAATTATTTCATATCAAATATTTTTTAGATTGGGGACATCACTATTTTATTGTAAAAAATTGAAAAAAAATAATCTAAAATATGCGTTAAGGTTTTGAAAAACTTAATATTTGAATCTTTTATTATTTTTTCTTAATAAACGGTGCATACATACCAGTGGCATGCTATGGTTTGTTTGTTAAGTTAAATAACACTCGTGCTAATGTACTCGTGTTTTGCCCATTGATTTCGACAGATGGCTTCGGCAAGGAATTGATACTCGAATTAAAATAAAATTATATGTTATATATTATGTAAAATCTATTTTTAAATATAAATGTGTAATACAATAATGAATGTTCATTCGAATGTATTTGAAATTGTAGATCGTTGATTATTGTAAATGGTGGTTTTGTGACCAAAAATTAAATGGATTCCAATAAAATACGAAAATCCGCATAATATATCTCTTATAATATTTAATGATGATTTAGTTTTAATTTAAAATTATAGTATAATCATTAGATATTACATACTTATGTACGCACAACAAATTTTCATTTTCAGTTGTATATATTTTTATTTTTAAATGCTTTTTATTATTACGAAATTATGTTCACAATACATCTTATATCTATTTTAATAGCTACTGATCTACTGATCATTTTCTATTATACAATTTAATTTAATTTGGTTAGTAATCACAGTATTATATTATTCTAATGTTAATCTAAAGCATTATAGGAAAAAGAGCTCAAAAACCTATTTACAATCCTTATAGTTGTATATATGAAACTATCACCATGTCCAGTCCTAAGTTGATTTTGTTTTTTGGTTTACTTATTTTTACATCTATTTTTTATTGCCTTGCTTTGGGTATAATTCCAACCGAAAACATGCCACCATCAGGTCTCGTAAGTACTTTAATCGTTTATTTTAAATTAATTAAAAATTTATAAAACATTATACGAAAGAAAAAATGTTATCTTACATATTTACTTTATCTATGTATGTACATATTAACGGTACATAGATGATGTTTTGTGATCATACGAAAATTCGAACTCGAGATTTTGACTGATTCGAACACAAAACCGATCACTGATCATGTTTTCATGATCTAGAAAAAATGTGTGTGTTTGTGTGTGTACATGCAATATACACAAAGCTATTAGAATAACATTTGTAGATCGTTTATAAAGATTAATGATGATTTTGTGATCAAAATTAAATAGCCCATAGATTATATAGTAAATTTCAATAAAATACAAACACAAGTAAAATATTTTGTGTCTCTATCATCTCTTTGGCATACCAAGAAACAAAGAAAAGCTTTATTTTTGAAATAAATGAAAGTCGCTCTATTATTTATACCGAATTACAAACTTCTCGCTTTGAACGATTTGAAAACGTTTTCGCAATATCGAAATTTTTGTTTATCGTTATGGAATGTCGGAAATATGCTTGAATAATCTAGCGTAGAGAATAAATATTTGATGGGAAGGAATTAAAGGTTCATCTTCATTCCGATTTATTTGAGCTTCGAATATTTGAAGCGTCATTGTTGAACGCCAGCCATTGTAAGTCGGCGTTTATTATTTGTTTTGTATTTTTGGCCTAAAGTTGTTTACTGACAGCTTTCAGGCCATCTACATAACGACCCTTCACGTTTTATATCATGAAGTCGAAATAATAAATATTTACCGGCTCGCGTTCTTCTGGCAACACTCGAAAATTAACGACAGGTACGCGGAAAAAAGTAGACGCCGAGTAAAATAATCGAAAGTCAAGGAGTCAGCAAGCATTCTAAATGAAAACTTTTTCGACACGTAATTTCCTCGGGATAGGTAATTTATGTATTGAGTCGATGACACTAGCCGGAAATAAACGTTAACGAAATTCAAATAGAGACATTTTTGCCGCAAGACGTCCTTTGAAGGAATTTTCGCCTCGGTTATTTTATTTGCATTAAAATATTCGCGTCATACTTTCGTTTTATTTACTTTTTAATCGAATTCGGAATACGTAGAGGCTATGGCTCGTTAAGGAAAAAAGTCAATTTGAAGCGATGACGGGTTCAATCACAAAATGTTTGATGGCTTAAATTTCCACATTAAAATTATTTTGAAATTTAAGCAATGCTCAAAATATGATCAAATATATATTGAAAATATTTTCATACAAAAGTAACGAATAAGACTGCATGTCGGTTTAGCACAGCATTGCACGGATAATACTAAATTCTATTCATACTATACAGCACCAATCGTTTTTGGCACGTTCATACTTAACCAGCAGCGTGGTCTAGTGGTGAATGTTGAATTATTTCGTACTTGATGTTACGAGTTCGATTCCCGCTAAGTCTCGCTGTTGGCTTGACCTTGGTTTGTCAAGGTCGATCGTTTCTTATCAAAATTTGCCAATTTTTCTGATTTTCATTGAAACGATTCCTGTAAAATTGGCGTTTCCTTCCCAATTTTCTATTGCGAACCATTAGTTATTGTTATATCTTAGGTTTCGCCATATTGCTCACCATAGATGTCTCTGTGGTTGTTTATCGAATATAAATTCGTATTGTTACATGAAAGTTATTCATCGTTATTTATCGTATTAATACGATGTTTGTAATATCTGACCATAGATGTCAGATATTGTTTATATTTACATGTATCTATGTAATAATTATGTGGACCAGGAAGGCGCATTTGGGGTTTACCTGTTAAGCCTTCCTGGTATATTTGTATGTAAATAAATAAATATAATGTTTTGGACGAGTGCAAGGCAAAATTGGCATAGATATGCATACATATACATATATGTACACATATCACAGAGTACAACGACATGGCGCAATATTTCTTACGTTGTATCATCTAGTCAACATTGTCACAGTATGAAATTTGCGAAAATATTCATATGCGTATCACGAAAAGTCATGTGAATTTGTTGGAACCGTTCCAATGAAATCAGATAAATTGGAAAACTAATAGAAAACGATTGACCTGGAGTCACATATCCAAGGGAAATGGACATTGAACCCGTGACCACCGGGTTTGAAAGCATAACATGCTAACCACTAATTTATGCCGCTGGTTATATTATATGAATATATGTACATATATGAAGATCGTGTCGGTTACTGCTGTTATGGATACGCGACTTACATATTAAGGCACATATGAATGTGTCTAAATAATAATATTTATACTACTATTTACAAATAGTATTATTAAATGTATAATAATATTTGTATAATTACAAATATACAAATATAAATATTTACAAATATTATTATGATAAAACAGTGCCAGAATATATGAAAAAAAAAAAATATCGATTAAGACTTCGATTTCGATTTAATTTGTAGTATTTTTGTACTTTCCACGTTAAGCAATGCATCGGAACGCCTTATAAATACATACATACATGTGTACGTTGAAATTAATATTTAATTTTTTTCATATATTCTAGCGTGGTTTTGTCTCTCGCGGTTATATCGGGGCGGTTATGTCGGGGCGCTATTGTTTCTCGCGCTGTATTGTGGTACCCTATGAAATTTTATTTTTATTTATATTATACCAGGAAGGCCTAGGTAAACCCCAATGCGCCTTCCTGGCCAATTACATACAGTTGTAAATCGAAACAACAACTGACATCTATGGTCAGATATTACAAACATCATATAAATACGTTCAATGACATTTTTCATGTAGCAATACGAATTTTCACATTCAATAAACAACCACAGATACATCTATGGTGAGAAATCAGGCAAACCTGAGATATAACAATAATTCAAGGTTTGCAACGGAAAATTGGGAAGGAAAAGCCAATTTTACAGGAACCATTTCAATGAAAATCAGAAAAATTGGCAAATTCTGATAAGTAACGATCGACCTCGACAAACCAAGGTCTGGCCAACAACGACTCTAGTGGGAATCGAACCCGTGACATAATGCATGAAAGAATTCAACACTCACCACAAGACCACGCTGATAAAATTTATCTAGTGCAATGAACCTCAAATCAGTTTTGTACGTAACAATTAATATACTTAGTCGAAGCAAAATTTTATCATTATTATCGAAATTGGATTAAATTAATAGGATTATTATTAATATTATATTATTATTATTGATTACTCCTACTGTTTAACTTATTGATGCAACTTATTTATTTTAGTATTGGAAGATCAACTGCAATGCAACTTATTTATTTAGTATTGAAAATGAAAGATGTTGCATTGAAATATACTTTAAATCAATATTAGCCGGCACTTACACAGCACAATATTGTGTGACAGTAAAGTATGTTTGTGAAATCGTAAATTAAAAAAATGTCACATGTGTTAAATCGACTATGTATTAAATAAAAATACATTTTCATGTTGTCGTTTAAAATATTATCCATAAATGAAACGTCGATTTCAAGCGAAATTTTAGCGTTGTTTTTTCGGGTTTGTTTGTCCGCAACGCAAATCCCTTTCAAATTTTCATACCGTACAATCAGTATTCATTAATTCAGACGAAACGTTTTTCATTTCGTTTTTAATCTATCGCGTGAGTATATTTGGTGGACACGAGTGTCCGTATAATTTTTTACGATAGCAAAAGGTTTTGAAAGTGTTTCGCAATCGAAACCTCAGTATAAATCAAAAAACAAAAGTGGTGAGTGCTAGAAAACTATACGAAACGATAGCAGAAACGGCACAACACATTATTATAATATAAACTATAGAAGTGCAATGTATATGCTTGGAACAGATATGTAGCATTAAATTTTAGCCACAGGACGTAAAATTTACTGGCTTAGAAATTTCAGAACAAGTTTAATCGGTTGAAAGCTCTCCTAACTTATTCCAAACAAAATTCTGTGTACTATATAGACGGAACTAAAGAGAACAATTTTGTTTAATAAATAAGACAACATTCCCTTGAACACAAGTCATATTAAAGTGGCTTAGTAAGCTCGTGCTAAACTATGTATATTGATTTTTAAGGACAGTCTATTCACTAACTTTATAAGCCGATTTTGATTTATTACGAAGGATTTATTGGAGACGGTGTTGAATGGTGTGACTTTAACCAAACTGTCAAACTATTAAAAGTGAAAATCGAAATATCTTCAGCTTAGGAGCTTGCCACTCTGAAACTATCCGCAAAACAATCCGAACCAATACAAATATTATATTATTTCTAAAAGCATTCATATAAAACATGTAGGTTTTTATGGTGGGTGATGAAGTTTGGAATGTCGATTTATTTAACAAACATAATTAGTACAAAGTGTACAATTTATCAGAATAAAAAAGGAGAAGGTAGATTTTACTGTTTGTCATAAGTATATATTAATAATTTAAGATTGTCTACCTTTGAACTGTCATAGTTACCTATGTATGTACATATGTACATATGTACTACATACAATTTACTGATGCGGATTAGATTCTATGAATAGATTATAAAAATGTTCCAGACGTGTCATGTTTTGGAATCGCTTTAAGATTTATTTAGTTAACCTCTGAAAAGAAGCTTCCAGACAAATCGTGCACCGTCACTCTATTAGAATGTTTTCTTTGTCCTTGTCTATTTAATAGAATAAAATACAGTTTCAAACGAAACTGAATCCATTGATATTTGCACACCAGACATAAAAGTATTAGTTGTAAAGTCAGGGGGCATTTTCCCCAGACCGATAAGAATCGGTTGCGCGTCGGTCTTCATCTGAAATCGCCATTCGGAAAAGCGCGCAAATATCAGGTGTGCAAAGACTTGACAAATGGCACTTCCGAGTCAGCGACGAAGGCCATTTGTCAAACCGGAAGCGGCTCGAAGACCGACCGGAAACAAACGAAAGCCCGTACACGCGCCAAATAAATTTACGCGACCGCGCAAATTATCCGCCATTACGTGGCGTCGTTAACTCGTCGAAATAGAAACCGCCGGTTTAATTTTTGCCGCCCGGTTTTCCAAAACCGACTCGTATAACCCGTTCTGTACACATGTATGTATGTATAACAAATTAAATAACCGGTCGCTCTGCATCATCAGCGATAAAATCGAACATTAGCGCGATTTTTCATATGGTTTTCATTTTTTTTTCAAAATGTTGCCTAGACTTGGCAGTTTATTTACATAAATCGTCTATTTTATTTTAGAAAAATATTTATGAACTTAAATTAGGTGACAGTTTTATGTTTTACCCTAACTGTACTAGATAAATTGTAGTACAAGTATAGGATGCTGTCCCATGCAACGCTTTGTTTAGTCTTGAATGGCCTGAGGTTTCGATTTGCACCTAATTGAATTGTGCGTCATAATTGAATTTTGTTTTATTTTTATTTTTATACTATTTTTTACATTATATTTAAATTAAATGAAATAATAATCTGCAACAATATTTTAATTTTATTTATTCCTTTTTTTATCATCATCATCGCCATTCACAGCCATTCGTCATCCACCATTGAGTTAAAATACATTATAGCAATTACAATTTTCAATCGGCTAATGTTCGGCCAAGTGTCTGTCGGCCTAACGTCCGTTGACAAAGTATCAATTCGGTTAATAGTCCACGCACGATCTCTTTAATCGTATGATCTCGGTTGAGAGTCACTTTTTTAAATAAATTATTTTGGAATATTGTGACGTTTCAATTTTAAAAATAATATTTTTTTTTAATTTATTGAAATAAATAATCGTACGAAAAGTTTTAAAAATAAATTACCACTATGAAAAATTGTCCTTCTGTAACGGCTTTACAAAAATAAAAATAGTTTTTGCTTATCTTGTAAATTATAAGTGTTGTATACGGATTCATATTATTATCTTTACAGTTATGTTGATTTAACTCAGTGATTCGAGTGAAATATAGGTAAGGAGTAAACAGTCTTCACAAGCAAAGTTTTATTTTAGCCTATCACGCTCTATATTTTTTTTTTATTTTATTTTTTATTTTATTTTTTTTATTTTACATATATACCAGGAAGGCCTTACAGGTAAATCCCGAAGCGCCTTCCTGGCCAATTACAAATACAAATGCAGCATTTTTTTATTATAAGTCGTTGAATTGCGAGACACTGAAAAAACTCGCAAATTAACGAGACATCTATGAATTGTACATAAATTTTTATTGTACATCCATCAAATTTCAAATAGTGGTGACATAGTAGGTAGGAAGGATTTTTAGCCAATTTTTTTTTTCCGGGAACCGTTTCAACAATGAAATCAGAGAAAATTGGCAAACTCTGATAGGAAACGATCAACCTGGAGTCACAAATCCAGGTCTGACCAACAGCATACTCTGAAAAATTCATTTTCATTCAAGGATAGAACCCGGCACCTTCTTGACGGTAAGCAGAAGCTTAACTTTCGAGCTATGCTGCTGGTTTGAAATATCAATAATATTGTATATACTCGTATTTGAAACTTTTATATACTTTTATAAACTTATATATACCATATTGCTATTATTTACGCTTAATTTGATAATATTTATAAGTTCGATAGCTGAATATTTATGGCTTCTGATAACATTAAATCATTCATAGATCAGATTCAAAACGTCACGAGGTCGCATATAAATATTGATAATGACAGATTCAAACTACTGATTTCAAGGTATTTCTATTGCTGCGTAGGGGTGGGTGGAGGATCCCAAGAAAAGGCCAAAGTTGCTTCACAGCATTTATTGGGTGATTATAGAGATCCACGCACTGCCAGTGCTCCGTCCAGAATGCCTTGGTATGGCCTAAGTACCTGCTTATAAAAGGCAGGTCGCTCAGTGCATCATTTTCGACACGTTTGTTTACCTATTGTTATAGTCACGTACCAGATATGCAGTCCCAGGGTCTCGCGCTGTCAGTTCTAAGAACTCTAGCGGGAAGTGGCTGGGTGCCGTTACCAACCGCTAAGTCCATTCTGGAGTCTCCATTGTTAGCCGACAGAACTTAAGCCTGGAGATAATCCTCGAAAACCAAACCAACCTTTTAGCATATGCTACACTATCCTTAATTTCAAATTACGTTTAGTTGAGTCGAAAATGGAAATCAATATGAATAGTTAATAGCATCAAGTACAAGTATATGTATACATACATATTTATACACGTATTATGCACCATGGTAAAAGTCGCATAGCATATTTTTTTATTCATTTATGTGAATTATTTATTCGTTCAAGTGTAGTATTTGATTTTCGTATATAAAATAGTATTGTTATATTAAAAGCTTAAAATATCTATCTGTCTTCCCGAGTAAAAGGTTAAAAAATGTATATACCTATATATGTATGTAATAAAAATATCTTGATTCCGGACTACCGCTACTGTCACTGTAGCGAATGATAACATTAAATAAATTAGTAATAAAAAGGGAAAAGTTACTCATGTGTAATATAAAATTTATACGTTCTTTTGAATGTACCCGAGAGACGTAAATATTCAATGAGAAATCGCGTGATATTAACATTTTAACATTTTGACTTAAGTGGAAAAATTAGTACTACCGAGATAACAAAATTGATACGTATTTTTTCTTAACATGATATATGTAAGTGCTATAATGATTATAATTTTATTTTATTAAATTGGAAAAATATTAAAAAGGTAATATATGTAAAAAAATATATCAAAAAAAAAAAAAAACAATTCTATTGAGTCTACTATCATCATCATTTATAGTCACTCACCATCCACTGCTTGATGAAGGCTTCTCCAAAACACTTTCACTCGTCTCCGTTTTGCACAACTCTCATCTATCTCACCCCATACATTTTCTAAATTTCTTCTACCCATCATCTCTGCGGTCTTTCTTTTACCCTTTTGCATTCTCTCGTGTACCATTCTAGCACTAATTTTTTCCACTTTTCGTCCATTCTTCTAGCCACGTGGCCCGCCCATTGCCATTTCAATCTATTTATTCTATTCACTACCTTTGTCATACTTCTCTCCCATGTATTCCGCTTCGTCTCTTTCCCCGTTATACCGAGCATACAGCTTTCCATACTTCTTTGAGTGCATTGGACTTTGTGTAGCATCTTGGCGTTTAATTTCAAAGTTCACATCCATACTTTATCACTGGTAAAACTCATTGATCGAAGATCTTTTTCTTCAGACAGAGTGGAATTTTGATTTAAAAACAACATTCATTCGTCCAAATGCAATCCATCCTAATTTCATACGTCTCTTTAGTTCTTCTTCTTAACTACCGAATATGTATATTATGTGTCTACTATACGTGTGTTAAATATCAGTTCAATCCATACAATAGTTTTGCTGAAAAAAAATTACAAAGAGAAATAAAGAAAAGTGGCAAACTATAAGCTGTAGGTACTTTCGCTAATAACCTTTCCAGTTTAATTTGATTAATTTAAAATTTCAATTTGATTTCCACCATTTCAACGATTCAAGCTCTTAAGAGAATTTGACTTCGAATTTGAGCAAGACACAATATTTCACCTCAGTCATATTATTATTTTTGAGCGAACAAATTCACACCCGAAAATTAGCTAACGCGCACCTACAACGTAATTTGAATTGATAATTTATGAATTTGATTAAGTTGTAAAGGCGCTTGAAGATACACATCAAAGCACCCCTCATTCCATCACCCACCTGGCTCCCGTGTACCAACGTCAAATGTTAATTTACGATGTTTATGACGTGAGCCGACCCAAATACTGCGAAATGAATAAAAATTCTCTTCTCACGTACATACATTCATACACACGGCGCGGTGTTATTACGCGTACTTTTACGGGATAAAACGTACAGCGTATTTTAGATGCGGGGGAAAAATGTCTTTGCTTCACGGTTATCTCCCTTCGCCAGGCTCTTTCTTTCTGTTTAATATTGAAAGCTTTTTTTTATTACGGATAGCCGAAACGAGGCAGACGTACGGTAGATAGTCGTGCATATTCTAAATGGAAAATATCATTACACGGATTCCTTCAGCTGTGCAGTTAGTCTGTGCGAAATTAATAGAGGTGCCATGCCAGAGTCCCTAATGAGCAAAAGTCGCTCATTTGTAATGTGCATATTATGCAACTTATGTATGTACATATATGCAGGGTGCATGTTTCGAGCTATATGTGCTTACATATGAGCCGGGATGCAATAAGTTATTATTGTTCAATGCGTTGACTTGAGATTGAGAAGTACATAAGTAAAATGTTACAAACGTTTTATACCTCATTTATATTTAAGTATACACTTAAATTATAGAATGCTTGTACATGTATATTTATATATCATTGGACATGAACTTGAATTGAAGAAATATTTAACACATCATTATAAGTAATTTGAAATATTTTCTGTATAATAATGTGCTCTTCAAATATTCGGGTACAAAATTTGGCTTTTTTTTTTATTCAATTATATTAATAAAATTTACGACGAATCGTATTATTACTATTAAATTTATAAAATATTCAGTTCATTAAATTCGAATTGGCTTTCATGATTAATTTTTTAACATGCATAAATTCACGAATCTTTTTAATATAATATAAAAAGAAAAATAAGTAATAGCCTCAACATCATAATGTTTTTTTCTAAAATTTAATTTTGAAAAAATATTTTAATATTGTTCAAAAAAAAAATCCTTCGTTGGGTCAAATCCATTACTTAAATCTACATACATCCAATTTGTTTCCGGTTTACCCTAATTAATTTATGTAAGTTGTAAATAAATTATTTCGTGTATTAAAACTGAAAGCTGAATATGAATCAACAAGTTTTCAATAAAAGTTTTATATGGATCAATGCCATTTACATAATCATCATCATCATTTGTACAACTCTCATCCTCACACATTTTTCTGATTTCATCCAGCCATCTTTCCTGCGGCCTTCCTTTCACAAGTATACATTCTCTCGGGTACCATCCTAACACTTCTTTTATCCAATCTTCTATCGACGTGACCTGCATATTGCTGTTTCAATCTCTTTTCTCTCTTCACTGTGTACATATACATATATGTACATAGTTTGCTTGGTGGTTACGTTAATGATAACCACCTAGAGGTCCCGGGTAAAAGCCGTGGTTTGACCATGATTGAAAAGAATATATTCGGAGTATTTATGCAGTACTCCTGGTCAGACTTGGTTATTAATAACTCCAAGTCAATCGATTTCTTTCAAAGTTTGCAAAATCATGTGATTTCACTGTTGTAACGGTTCCTCATCAAGTTGGCAAAACCATCTTACCCACGATGTTACCACTATTTCAAATTTAAAATCTATCATATTAGTTTAATTCCATAGGTTTCTCTCAAGGGCAAACCGTAATGACATTACAAAAAAAATTATATACATACATATATTATTATATACATTATATACATCATGCTTCTTATCCACAACTCCTTTTATTGGCTGGAATTTGCGTTCAATGCTGAAAATGCATTAGAAATGCATTGGATTTTGTGTTCAATGCCCAGAATTTCAAATCCATACGTCATCACTGGGAAAACACATCGATCTTTTTCTTCAGCAAAGTAGCATTGTCACCCAAATGCACTCGATCCTAATTTCATACGTCTCTTTATTTTCTTGTCTTTGCTACCAGATATGCCTATAATAATTTGCCCTAAATATGTATGTATGTATGTATGTATATTCACTAATTATTCCAAATGCCAATGAGATATATAATATTAATTAATTGAATCAAACACTCGTCTATGGAGTGAATATAATATACGTACATATGTATTTGAATTTAGTGGATTTTCATATGAATTTGTGTTCAAAGACATTGTTCAAAACGATTAGCTCAATCGGCGTAACAGCGAGTTAGCTAAACGTTAACGGTTACTTGTTCTCGTTAAAAAACCCAATCATTTAGTAAACATAATAATTAATTTACGAGTATATGGGAAATATTCAACTGGGCGAAATTAAAGCTTTGTTAGTTTGTTTGCCGTCGTCGGTTAAAGTGTAACTGGTATTTCAAATGGCAGAGTATGTATGTCGATGACAATATCACAATACAATTTGTATTGCACATAATCACATTGTTCTAGTCCCAAATATTACCGAACTTTTTGCATAATTTTTGCATAATTCTACCATTTTTGGTTTCAAGGACACTTTAAACGGTAAATGAATACTATATATTTGCCCTTGTTGCTTTTCTGTTTTATGTTTTAAGGGAGTTAAGTTATTTCCCAGTATTGCGTCAACATTCATTCTGGGGTGTATATCGTCTGACGTACTGCTTTCCAACTTTTTAGTTGAAAATTCCAAGTTTAATTAGCATCGTAGAAACCCCTTCAGAATATTGGAATTGGAACTGCAATATACATATGTATATAGAATATATTTAATTTATACAAAAGTATGCATAAGCGTAATGATTAGAAAAGTTAAATATCAAATATACATATGTATGTATGTACATATATGTAAACAAGAGTAGAATATATAATATTATTTGAATTATAAATTGTATTTTAAATTTATTTTTATGAACTTCGATTTTCAACTTTTAACGATGAAGAGTTTTATAATTTTAGCGACGTATGTAAGAATATACTTTTCCTAGAACGTTTATGTACAAAGTTTGGATAAGATTTGCGTATGATAATAAGATGCTCTACATATGTAACGCTTAAGAAATCAGTATATCAACTAGTGGAAGTTACGGAAATGTATAAAATAATTAACTATGTATTTAGTATATATTATTTATATAGGTACAGATGTATATGTAAGTGGAAATGAAAAAAAATGTCATACATATACCTAATTGTACATATATGTTTGTCAATATAAATAAAAATACTAATATTTTAATGGAAAAACATCTGGTACGAATGTCGGTAATAGGATAAGTATTTTTTTCACAGCAAGGATTCGCTGAAAGTATGTTGTAAATAGCTTTTAGCTGTAAAAAAGATCAGCCAAAGGGAAACCCAAATGGGTTTTGCTGTTACAGGTCATTCGATGTGTATGTATCGGCTCACATTTCCTGTGAAGACGTTAGCAAACTTGTGCAACACTCGAAGAAAATCTCGAGATTTGAAGTATCGTGCAAAATTAACTTTGCGACTGAGGCTTGACACGAGACTTAAAGCTTTTTAAGTTCATCGGCAAGAAGGCGACAGGACAGGGAAACGAAAGAAGAGAGAAAGTTGGCCAGAGAATCTAGCATAATCTTCTTAAGCTCGTTCCCTTCGCGAGTAATTATTTAGTTGGCCCCGGAAAAACTTTTACATAAAACACAAGCAAGGACCGCCTTTAGATTTCAGAGATCTAGAATTACTTTCGTAGCATCGGTTGGCCTTTCTAATTTGTATTCGTAATTCACCTGCATTACAACTTCGGAATTAATTTTTACTCGTCGACCATTTCCCGCATTTTTCCAGTACATGGCTCGACCTGGAAAAAATGTTTGTATATGTATGTATGTACCTATAAATAATCGGGGTCGGTATTTGCGTTATTGTTGACCGGCTTATTTCAAACATAAATGTTTGCTGAAGTAATGGAATTAGCTTGGAAACAAAAGGCCGAAATATTTTCACAATGAAACGCAAAATAACGAAAGTGAAAATGAGTTTGAAAAAGTCTCTGAAATGTGTACCGAAAAAGGATGAATGAAACCCAAACTTCATCGCCTTTTTGGCGATGAAGTTTGAAGAATCGTTTCATATTATATTTAATACAAAAAATGTGTTTATTGTTGCTAGTCATGCAATCGAATTAAAAACTCACTTGTATTATAAAATTTTGAATTTGGATAATAAAATGCTGAGCATTTTTTTTCGCATTCATATATACTATATATACATATATTATATAGTATCATTTGAAAACTTTAAATAATATGTAACAAAAATTATAAAAAAAATCAAAATTATATCGTATATTCCGTAGAATTCAAATAAAATTATTACGATATAGTAATATAAACCCTTTATAATTTAATCACTTCAAATTAAATGTACATTCACAAATTTCAAAACACGTTTACATTATGATTTCATTTATTTTAAAAAACAGAAACAAACAAGCAAAAAAGTTTGTAAAGATTTATAGCAACAATAAAAAATAAATAAAAAAAGAAAAAAAAATAATTAATAATGGTAGATATAGGATTATATTTACATATTTATGTATGTATAAAATGATCAAAAAATAAAAATTTAAAGCAAGAAACGGAACAATAAATAGGATCAATATGAGAGAGAATATTGTTAAATGGAAATGCGAACAGTTCTAGCAATTTCCAAATTCTTACAAATTAATTAAAAAGTAAGGCAACAGTACTATGGGGTTAAAGGGCTTGAATAGTCTTTAAACGAAACCAGATTTCCTATGTATATGCCTTTGCTTATTATTAAATAAATATAAAAACGGAATGATATTTTACTATCAAGTAAAACGCTAAGGTCTCTCACACAACCGTTAGTAATATATTAATATTGATAGGAAACTTATGTATACAATAAAGGGGATGTCAGTCTATAGAATGAAATGTGGAAACACTTGGTAACATTGAGAAACAACTGGTAGAAGACTTTAATGAGAACCTCGGGTTAATCCGAAGAATACATTTTATAATGGTCCGTACGCACCAAACCAACGACGATTTTGGGCCAACTTTTAAAACCAGTAGCGTACAAAATATCGAAATAAAAATTAAATAAAAAAATTGAAATTAAATATCAAAATTAAGCTAACGAGCGAGATTGAGCTAAAATTAGATCATCGTTGATGCTTTGAATTACAACAATGTTTTGAATTACGACGATATTTTTTTTATTTTTTATTTATTTATTTAACATATTAGCCACAGTGACATTACAGAGATCTCCAACGCGTCGCTGTGGCCGGTCATTCAGTAATAATAACATGATAACAGTAATAATAACTTTTAATAATAACAATATTAACACAACATCATTAAAATCATAAAATCATAAAAAAAAGAAAAAACATAGATAAAGTAATAACAATCATTAATATTTATAATAGGCAAAATCAACCACTGGCATTCCTCAACAACCACTCAACCAGATTAGTATATTTTATATTGAAGAGGTCAATTTCACCAGAAATCCTGTTAAGCAGATATATCGCTCTAGATATAGGAGCCGTTGACAGCATATTTGTGCGAGCCACAGGAGGAACAAACAAATCACGATTTCTCAAGTCCCTGAATTTACAAGGTGCATTAAACCTAAATTCCTTTAGAACCTGACGATTGTGTATTATCCCATTCAACAGCTTAAAAAAGTGTCTTCCCAGTAACATATTCCGACGAGACTCCAATGAGTTGAAACCTAACGCCCCTAATAGGAATGCACTAGGATATAGCCAAGGATAATAACCACCCTGTTTCAAATAAAGATATCTGAGAAACCGTTTTTGGATTCTCTCAATCTTCAATGAATGAGTTATATGGGTAGGATTCCATATAATAGAAGAAAATTCTAGAATACTACGTACTAAAGATTCATAAAGAATTTTAAGCACCAACGTACTCTGGAAAGGTTTGCTAACTCTTAGTAAGAATCCCAGCATTTTTGTTGCACGCAAACAAATATTGTCTATGTGTCGTTTAAATTGAAAATTATTCGAGAACAAGACCCCCAAATCACAATATTCATCTACAAACTTTAATTCAACACCACTTAGGCGATATGGATAAATCAAGCGATTTGAAGATCTTGTCACATTGAGAACACAGCATTTTTGAATGCTAAAAAATAATTTATTATCGACAGACCAACTTGACAGCGCATCTAAGTCCAATTGGAGAAGGGCTGCGTCACTATGAGACTTAACTGTCTTAAAAAGCTTAAGGTCATCGGCGAATAAAAGATAGTCTGAATACTTAATTATTTTTGAGATGTCATTAATGTAAATTAAAAAGAATCATGCACAGAGTCGTCAAGCCAGGTTTCCGTTAGTACCAGGATGTCAGCACATTGAATAGCCGAGTTAGAACCTAATTCATCCAGTTTAGATTTAAGGCCTCGTACATTTTGATAGAAAATGCTTATATTATGCATTACAACCAGAGAAATATTATAATTACGAGCGAAAAAAACCTTGTTATTGTTTCTTATAAGTCGTCACGATACACCAATGTGTTTCGCCGTCGATGAAATATTTAACAAAAAAAATGTCGGTGATTTGTCAAAGGGTTTTTTTTTCTTTCGTCGAAATAAAATTAATAATCACACATTATCCGATAAATTTTACCTCTGAGATGGATTTAATTATTTGATTTATTTCGACGAGAAAAACAATTGAAGACATTATCCGATAAAATTTACCTCTGAAATGATTCAATTAATTGATTTATTTCGACGAGAGAAACAATTGAAGACAAAAAAATTTCCTTTGATAAAACCGACAACGTCTCGGGTTGAAGCCATCAACTCGGTCACCCATACTTACACATGATATATGCTCAGTAGCTGCGCATTACGGGGAAGTAAAAATAATAATTCTTTGATTTTTTTTTCGATCTTAGTGCGTATCTACATAAGTCAAAACATCTTCGACAAACAAAAGTCGAGGATTATCTGTATGTGATTGTTGATGATCTAATTTTAGGTCAATCTCGAAAATTTATTTAAATTGGGCATGTTCTGTTTTAAATTTCAATATTTTATTTTAATTTTAATATATTGATTATAATTTTATTTTTATATTTGAATTTAATTTTAATATAATAATAATATTTTTAATTTTGATATTTAATTTCAATTTTTAAATTTAATTTTTATTTCGATATTTTGTACGCTACTGGTTTTATCCTGATGGTTAAATCGTTGGACCAAAATCGTCGTTGGTTTGGTCCGTACGCAGCATAAGACGACACATCCAAACAAAAATCTCATCGAGGTTTTATTGAAAGCCTTTGAAAAGTCAGCACAAATAGCATCAGTCTGACATACATACATATGTGTATCTTCCATAGAAAATATTATGAAATCAGTTATTCTTCTGATTTTTTACAGAGAAAACCACGTTGTTCAGAAATAATAAATTTGATCAGTGACAATCTTCTCTAACATTCCGAAAATGGTCAGTTTAGAAATTGGAAGATAATTCTTAATATGCTTATCACCTTAAATATTTAATGATAATAAATAAATAATAATACAACTGCTCATAAAAATTTCACAATGACTCAAAATGCACTTCAATACAATTGAAGTCTAAATTAAAATAAAATGAGTATAAATTAAAAATATTAATGAAAAATCTAAGACAATGAGGATTTTACTAAGATGTTATGTAAATCGAATCATAATTTACAATTTTCCATATTAATTCAAACGAATTCTGAGAGTATTTTATATCCAATTTATTTTATAATATCCATTGTACAAATAAATACATACATGTGTACAGATACAAATTTTGACATGAAGACTGAATTCTATTTTAATTTAATTCCGAGAATCGGTAAGCGAGATTTTCATCCTACATGGAAAATAAGATGTTTTTGATATATGTACGTAAGTATGAAGGGTTGTACTTCGGTTTCATTTTTAGAAATCCTTTTAGTATATTTTTATAATATAAGGATTTCTAAAATATACCATATATTATATAATACCATATATTATATTTTTATTATTTATGGTATAAATCATACAAGAAAATCAGCCTTTTTCAATAATACGAATACATATGTAATAGTGTAGCGTACTGGCAGACGTACATATGTATGTATATCACTTACGTATAATCAATTAAACCAAATACGAAAGTATACGAAATAAGGCTAGGCTATTACCCACCATGGAGAAATAGTAAAATCCAATTAATTTAAGCAATAAAAAACGAAAAGTTCCGAACATAAAGTTAATTGCACAGCAATTTAACACCGGCGTTGAAGCACAAGTGCGACATGGACCTTGGCAAAGTCGGCAAAGTCTATCTAACCGGTTTTTTTAACCCTCATCCCATACTATATAGCTCTAACCTTGATATAAATTCGAGACGATTAAGTGCAGAAACGTATGACGATTCCATAGCTGTAGCTGGCGGATACAAATAGGGCCCATTATCGGGAACAAAACCGTGTTATTTAACGCTCGGCTTTTAATTGCGAGCGGGGACGAGAGAGATCTTCAACTTCCATTTTATCTTCCACTTTTCCGGTTTTCCCCGTACATTATACACAGTGAATCTCTCTCTCTCTATCTCTCCCGTCGTAGGAGAGATATGAGGAGGAGTGGGTGGGGGTGGTAGTATAAATCGTTGGTTCAGTTGAGCACGCCTGGCTAGGTGGAATTCGTTTCAATTAAGTGCGCGTACTTTTTAGGCGTACCAAAGTGGCGTGAAATTCTCTCAGACTTTAAATACGTCTCCGAGACGAGACCGCCACGCAAAAAGGTTGTAAACAGCTTCTCATTACAATCCCCTAATTTTACGCGCGCTAATTTCCACGGAGGTGAAATTAGATTATGCCGAGAAAATGGTACACTTTTATGTGAACGCGCTTCTGTCTATCATCATTGTACTGAACACGTATTAGATTACTTCACAACAAATTAGCACCGAGGAAAACCGACAGATGGAACGAGAAACAGAAAAAAATCTTGCGAAATTTCAGTTTGCTTTAGTGGTCGTTTGCCTCGGAATTAAGGGATATTTATGATGTTCCGAGTGTATGTAGGTTTCAGCCCGAATCTTCCATGTAAAAACTTGTCTTAGAAAATATGTGTTCAAAATGAAACTTTATATCAAGAAAACTTGGTCTGTAACTTAGACAATATGTACGTATGTTTCGGTGATTACAACAAAATGTCTATACCCTTCAGGTAGAAACACTGATTACAGATTACAATCTGCTTTAGATCGTCGACTTTAGAGAGTCTTTAATTAATATTATGTATTAGAAGTTATAATGAGCATTTCTAAGGTGAATATGTTTTTGAGCTCTTTTTCCTATTGTGCTGTACATTAACATTAGAATAATATAATACTATGCTTACTAACAAAATTAAATTAAAATTATAAAATATAAAATGATCAGTAGATAATTAGCTATTGAAATAGATATAATATGTATTGTGAACATAATGTAGTAATAATAAAAAGCATTTAAAAATCAAAATTAATATCGATAGTTAATTATTTATAATTAATGTATGTAAATGTTTAGATTTATAGCACAAATGTAATGATTGATGTATATAATTTTGTCCAATGAATTTCTTTTTTGACATTTCTTAACGTCATGAATATGTTTGTATAATATAACAATCAATTCATAAAACCTTATGGCATACACTATAATGAGTTTATATTGTCACTACGTTTGTCTGTATAACTTTATAAGTGTGCCTATATAATATGCTGTGTAAAAATATTCGTAAAATGGGAAATGTTTAAAAATTTTATGACAATTTAGACCGTAGAGCAATGCTTTTATAGAATATAAAATTTTACACACACTTTTGCGATTAATTTATCTGCACTTTATGTATTCTTTTGAGCCTACTTTGGAACGAACTACATATGTATGTATACCACGATATCTATGTACTCTTAAAGTCTTTGGATTATTTTAGTACTAAAATTGAAGTAAAAATCGTTATCCAATAGATACATATATGTATGTATATAGTTCAGATGTATTCAGAGTTTGTTCAATCAAAAATCCATATTTAGCACATTATCATTCAGACTATTGACCGGATGGACACTTGGCCGACGGACGTTTGGCGAACGGACATTAGACCGACGGACGTTTGGCCGAACGGACATTTGGCTGAATGTACATTATGCCGATGTACGCTGGGCCGAATGACATTTTTATTTTTTTTAGATACATCAAACATATCAAGTGATTTCTGAATAAAGTAATTCTTTAGTGAGTTTTGAATAATTCTGATAAACAATTATTATTTTTTCTCGTTTTATAAATATTGTCATATTTATATTTTAATAAATATAAATAAGACAATGTTTGGAAGAATAAAATAAAATTAAAAAAAAACAAACTGATTGTGTTTTGGACAGCATACTCTGGTTGAAAAGTCACCGCACGCCACATATATGTATGTAAATATATCGGAATATAAAATTGAAACGTACATTCGAATTGTATGAGTGGGCCAAAATACTAAATTACAATTTTATATGAAACATTTCATTCAGAAATAGAAGCTGTAATATAATGTATGTACAATGTATGTATGTATGTACATAGTTCATATTAATATTAGAGTATTAAAGTAATATTAGAGGCGTACACAAAACCAAGTAGGATTCAACAAACCGAATGAAATATAATCCCACCAGTCTTAATTCAATTTGTAATGCTCACAAACATGGTTTTGTAATGCGATAATAATACACACAAAATACAATACATTATATTACAATTTCAACAGTATACTCCTACGAATTGTTCTCACAATGCGAGCGTATAAGTCGACCGGTCTGTGAATTATGAATTCCAATTTAATATTTACCGTAAATATATAGGTACCCGAGGGAGATGAGAGATTTATATCTGCGTGTTGTTATATTTAAACATTTCACATGGGTGATGTTCTGGGTATTGTATTTGTTGGGGGTTGATTCGATCCATCGCCGATTTTCTCCGGTACATTTGTCGTTTCGGGTCTATTAAAATATTGTTTATTCATCAGTCGATTGGTTCTGGTGGTGGAGTTGGCCCTCCTTAGAATTTTCATTTCTGTGTATAATGAAGCGAAATTGACAGGCCATGATCAAAATCCACTGAGGGTCGTTTTTCATCTCGGAAACACTCGCGGGACCGCATTGTATGGAAAATTGTTTTCGCTTGCGCGGCCAAAGGGTTTTTCAACGGGTCTCGTTCACTTTCCCCCTTCCCTGTATGCCTTTTCAGTTTCAATAATGATTTTTTGATTAATGTTCAACGGTAGTCGTTGTCCCGAACGATTCACCGGTCGTCAAGAGGTGAAATGTTCGATTGGGAGAAAGGGACTTGCGGCCCTTTTTCCTCAACGTGCAAAAATGGACAAAGATTTCTCATCAATCAATGCCGAAAATCAACTTTGACCTCATTCGATGGTATAAATTACACCAGCTAGTTGGTAATTTAGACCAATCGTACTTAGCCTTAAATTTAAACTTTACCATTCATACAAAAAAACAACGTTAACAAAATTAATTACACTGTTTTCAGATTTATATTAAAAACAGGCACAACTATGTAATATGTATTGCACAAAATTTAAAAATTTCCAACATCAAAAATAATATGCATCTAATCTAGACCAATCGAATAAATTGGACCTGTATATTTTTTTATTTTATTTTATTTATAGAAAAATCAACAGACAACGGGATGTACATAGATATGTATAAAAAAAACAAATAGTAAATATATAATATATGTAACATCCGAGTCCATATTATATATTATATGCAGTATATATAATATGTATATGAGTATATATTATTATATGCAGTTATGTAATATAATTAGTAAACATCATTATGCAATTTCTTCTGAGGTAAAAATGCAGGAACCGAGAATTAGCAGTGACACGATTTCGTTAACCTTTGTGTAATAATATTATTTTTGATCATAATTTCTATAAATTTGAGTTTGTATTAAATGAAACTGACAATTGTTTTTATTAGTACCTATCTGAGTTTTAAAACCAAAATTCAATCAAACAGAATTGTTTTTTTGTCACTTTCTTAAACACTAACAAAAATTGTACACGTGTCTTCAAAACTTCATTGTTTTAAAAAAGAGTATATAAACTCATTACTGTTAGAATTTAAGTTAGTCATCACCATCGAGACTCCGAGAGAGGTAGTCATCACCATCGAGACTCCGAGAGTAGCAGTCAACACATCAGCAGCAGAACAAAGTTAATAGTGAAGTTAATTTAAAGTGAAACAGTTCTACGTATCTCATTTAAATTCTCCGTTCCATAATTAAATTCTACCAATAAGATAAATGTAACGATTTAATAATAATAAAGAAATCTTGCTTAGTTAACCAAGTAGTTTTAAAAAAGGAAAATTTATTTAATCTTTTATTGGGACGTGACAGTATATACGTACATACCAGGGACGGATCCAAGGGGGGATTTGGGGGCAATCCCCCCCCCCCTTATAGGAAAATTTCAAAATTCGCACATTTTCTTATTGGTCTCTTTCGATAAACGCTATATGAGCAGCTATATTTGAAAGTGGCATTAGTTCACTTTTCTTCATTTCGAGAAATATTTTTCAAAACATTTAATATAATGTTTTGCTTTTAACAATATTTATTTATAGCCAGCAGCATAGCTCGGACGTTAAGCTTCTGCTTACCGTCAAGAAGGTGCCGGGTTCTATCCCTGAATGAAAAATGAATTTTTCAGAGTATGCTGTTGGTCAGACCTGGATTTGCGACTCCAGGTTGATCGTTTCCTATCAGAGTTTTCTCTGATTTCATTGTTGAAACGGTTCCCGGAAAAAAAAAATGGCTAAAAATCCTTCCTACCTACTATGTCACCACTATTTGAAATTTGATGGATGTACAATAAAAATTTATGAACAATTCATAGATGTCTCGTTAATTTGCGAGTTTTTTCAGTGTCTCGCAATTCAACGACTTATAATAAAAAAATGCTGCATTTGTATTTGTAATTGGCCAGGAAGGCGCATTGGGATTTACCTGTAAGGCCTTCCTGGTATATATGTAAAATAAAAATAAAAAAAAATTAAAAATACTGGTGGTCTGCAATAATTTTACCCTGCGTTTCCGAGATTTTTGACATATCGAATTTAAAATAACAATTTGTGGATTAAGTCCAACAGAAAGTGTTTTTGGATCTGAAAATCGGACTTTCATTTTCAAGTATAACGGCTCATATAACGATATGGAACGCCTACCAACATGAATAAAAGTTAGAAATAGAAAACCCACAGTGTAAAAAAGCAGGAACCTAGAATTCATAGTGATTGATTGTTAACCTTTCTGTAATTATATTATTTTCTTTTACATTTTACATTTTTCTTTAATATCGCCCTCGAAAAATTCTTGGATCCGTCACTGGTATATACATACATCCATATAAATATGGAACATAGTTTTAAATTCAATGAAAGAGAATCATAAAGATGCACGATAATGCAGTTTTATCCTCCCCCCCTCCTATTATTTATCCAACGTTTTACATTCAAGCCACGAACGGCAGGGTAATTAGCCCTATGTTTAAATAATATAATTTATCATTAACCACAAACAGCTCCAGTAGCCGGCAACGTTTAAAGCCAGATTTAGTTTAGCTAACCGAAACCGTAACAAAGTAAATGCCAGCGTAATACTAAACTTCAGAAGCATACTACCAGCACGTATTATATGTACCTACAGACAGAGTAAATCGAGTCGATGTAATAATTACGTCATTAATAACGAAAAGCTCGCCAAATCGGTCGACCTTCACCGGCTAATGGCAAAATCTCGAACTATTCATTGTTAAACGAACGGCAATTTAAAACAAAGACAGAAGACTCACCTTTGATGAAGTCGACAGCCATCTCAAGACCGTAAGTATCCTTGTCGCAATCGTCCAAGATGTGCGCACCAATGGTCACGTTTGGAATCAGCTTCAGCTTCTTGTTGACGATGTCTAAGGTGAATAACATGGCTTCTAAGGCTTGAATGCCACCTTGAGGCATGATGGGACCGCATGTGAACATGTCTTCCCTTGAGTGCACCATCATAAGTCCTCCTAAGTTGACTTCTCCTTCTACTACAGCCTCCTTTTTGACGGGCCAAGGTGGTTGTACTTTCGCAGGCATAGGTGTGATCATATCGAGTTGACTCATGAGCTGTTGAGGAGATGGTTCGAAAACTAGTTCAGAATACGGCCAGTTGTCTTCTACTTTGATATGTTTGCCGTGGTGGTGATGTTTCTTAGGTTCAGCTTTGGTTTTGTTAAAATTGGTCTGAGGTTGTTCGCTAGTGTTGATATGTTCGTCGGAATTCGTGATCGCATCTTCTTCTGCGTCTTCGTATAAAAAATTTAACTCTTCGTCTAGGATTTCAGCCTCGTTTAAGCTCTCCGGTTTGAAGTAACTCTCGAAAGAGGGACTAGTTTGTTTTTGGTTTTTTCGTCCCCTGTGTCTGTGCCTGTGATGTTTAAGGCCAGATTTTCTTTTAGGCGTGTTTGGAGTGATCTCATATTTCTCCTCGTCCTTTTCTCTGTTTATAAAATAGCTTTCGAAGTCTCCGAACGGTTCCGAAGTTGGATTCGGGTTCAGTTTGCTCGATTGCATAGATATGTCTTCTATTATGTATCCCTCGTTGTAGATGGGACTGTCGTCTTGATAGATTTCGGGATAGTCTTCTCGTAAACGGAGATTTCGCTGTTGATGATCTCCGCTTACGAACATCGGCCAAAATATCAACTCTATAGTTATGACGAACATGATAACATATGGCAGATGGAAACGGTCGATGACTTTGTTAGTTAGTGTTTTAGTTTTCGGTCGATGGAGCACAATCATGCTTTATTTCCTCTTTGGTCTCTACATAGAGCACACACGCGGACTTTTATCGTTTCACCTTGCACATGGTAATTTAAAATTATGAGCACAAGATGTCACTGGGGTCACATAAAAACGTAATGGGTCTCAGGAGGGTTTTTTCGAAAGATTAAATTTTAGATTAAAATATAATTTGAAATTCATCCTTTTATTATATTTGTAACCGCACCGATGGGCATACACACTGTGAACGATGTAAATATGTTTTAATTCACTTACAACAAAATAAAACAATAAAAATAATAATTAAAAAAAAAATCGAACAAATCGGTATAGTGTTATGAGTATTTGATTGTGAAAGCAATTATAACCACATTTGTTATCAAATCGAATGTTTTAACTTGAATCCGGGCAATGCTTTTTATGTTTTTCGTTCCGTGTTTGATAAATGTTTTTCATTGTTTGATGTGATTTTAATGAAGGCTTTCAGTGTCCGAAAGTTTGATTGATTAATGAATTCGCACACACATTCGATATTGACTGAAAACATTCGCAGAACGGATGTCGTAAATTTAAAAAAGCAAATTTGCGTAAGTAGCGTCTATCAAACTAAAGTTTAACAAGCAAAGTTCATCGTCAAAAGAAAACTCGACGGCAAAAATAAACACTGAAAATGTAAATAGTGCGACGAAACTTTAAAACGAATCCGATTTAAATGGGATTCTAATTTCAAGAGGAAAAATTTGAACGAAAATTAACTTTGAAAAGCAATTTTGAACAACGAATGTCAATTAACATGATTAATTCATGCGGCACGAAAACAATGTTACTAATAAGAGTAAGGTTTTTTCAATTCAGCATTAACGAAACAAAACTTCACGTGTACGTATTTAGCCATTGTACGTGGAAACTTTTCTTAATTACCTTCATGTAACCAAAATACATAGTTCTTATCTGCTTTCGTAGGTATAATTAGTGGAATTTCAGTTCCAATTATATGGCCGGACTACGCTTAGACCACGAACGTTCACAAAAACGATCCTCAAATGTTCCATTCTACCCAATTGCTGTGCAAATGTTTATTTTTGGCCGGCAAAGTGTTAAAACACCGTGCGTGCCTCGGTGGCCGAGTGTATAAATAAACGTTTGAGCTTGCGTTTCGAATTTTACCAAACTTATATAAACAAGTAAGAGTAATTAAAAATATATATGTATTTAATATGTCCGGCTCAACCATATGATGAGAAAATCAACATTTAAATAATCTAATGAATATTTGGATGGAAATTAAAATATTTTTAACGAACTCAAAAGAAATCTCATCAAATACTTAATAAATTTATTCTGTAGGTTTTTTTACAAAGAGTGGCGTAGCTTTCATTAAATCATAAAATACCGTCATAATTATAATATAAAGAGAATAAGGTATAACCTTATGCACATCAAAAATTAATGAATATATCATTTTTCTTTGGCCTTGAAAAGATTATGTAATAAATAAGCGCAAATTACTAAGATATCAAGTTTTACATTAGTTTTCTCCGTATATAACAGTAAAATACGATTCATATAATATCATTTTTTTTATTCTCCTATATATGTATAGGATGTATGTATGTAGCTATTGATATATAAAATTGCAATAAGATAAAATATTGGCGAGAAAAAAATGACATCGACTGTATAAACCGCATTTTCAGTGCGACATTCAGTTAGTACATCAATTCGATCAGCTTAAGCGTAAGCTCTTAATAAATAGTTATTTATCATGAGCTTATGCTCAATAAATAAAAAGCCAGCAGCATAGCTCGGTCGTTAAGCTTCTGCCTAGCACCGAGAGGCGCCGGGTTCAATCCCATGATCTGACTTCGATTGAAAATAATTTTTAGTATACCTGTAGTGCTGCTGGTCAGACTTGTATATTTGTGACTCCTAGTCGAGCGTTTTCTATCAGAGTTCACCAATTTTTCTGATTTTATTGTTGAAACGGTTCCCGAATAAATTTGCTAAAAACCTTCCTACCTACTATGTCACAACTATTTGAGTATGATTAATGTTCAATAAAATTTATGTACAATTCATAGATGTCTCCTTAAATACGAGTTTTCAGTATCTTGTAATTCATTGACTTGTGTAATAAAAATGCTGCATTGTTTGTAATTGGCCAGGAAGGCGCATTGGGGTTTACCTGTAAAGCCTTTCTGGTATATGTATATGTAAAAATAAAGTTAAAAAAATAGTTATTAATTATTAATGGGTATCTCAAGTTCATTGCTCATCTCAAGTTCAAGATCACTTTTTCCTTTGAATATACTAATATGAAAGTTAAAAATTATAATATAAAGATTTATCAATAAACAAATTCCTTTTATTTCTAATACAATTTTTATCAAAACTTAATAAAAATAAAAATAAATAAACATTGAATGGGATCTCGACTGAATCGTCATCATTTTAATCGACTTAAAAATAAACTACCTCTGGAACTTGACAGTATATTTGTAAATAAAAATTCCATAACACGCATAACATATGTAATATGCGTGTAATAATGCTTTTCACTTTGTTGAAGTATTTCATTTTTAAGTGTCCAAAAAGTACGAGTCTAATAATTACTTTTTTACTTTTAGAGATTTAGAATAATCAAAGCATGAACTTTCCATATCAACTAAAAAGGATCATTAAAGTTCATCTATTGACAAAACGTATATGAACATACGTACATATATTTGTATATATGTGAATTAGAAGTGAAAAAAAACATGGCCTTTTCAATTGAGAACATTATTCTTTATTATTTGCATAAAAATAGACTATGAAACTTGTACATATTGGAAAATGGAAAAAATAGAAATTTTCCACAAAATGAGGAACGCTAAATATGTATGTATATTTTGTTATAATACATAATTATATCTCATTTTCCATATATTTCGAACAAAACAGTGTTGTTTTGTATATAAAAAGGAGACTGTGAGGTTTAATATAAAAATACTCGCGCAAGTTAGATCCTTACAATAAATTTTCATAAAAAAATATTAAGTGAAAATATGTAAGACCCTTTCAAAATGATCGACATACCGTTTAAGTATCTGCACATAACAAATCCATTACGGTCTAGTATACATACGTACATACATAAGCCAAGTTTTACACAGTTTTTTCGTTGGAAATATATTTTTCATGCAATGAGCGCAGAATCCGCAGAGCTTAAAAGCTTCCGTGTAATTTAAATTCACCAAGCGGGTGGGCCGGGCAATGGAAAAAAGTTTTTCTTAAAAATTTTAACTCGCGACATGGCAATCACGGCTCAAGTCAAAGATGGACGACTTTTTCATCGTGGCTAAGAAGCAGACGAACAAAGTAAAACAGAGAAGGAAATTGGGCATTAAGAAAACTTACTCGGCACCAAATTGAAAAATTATACGATCGCATTATAAACATGCTCGAGTATCGGCCAATAAAAATGCAAATATAAATAAAGCGTATTACGAGACCATTATGAAAATACTCAATCGATTCGCAGAAATACATTTAATGTGTGATTGTTGCAATGAGACCAAACCACGAAGCGGTAAACACTGTGAATCAGTTAAATTTTATTCAAGAACCTCTTTCGATCCACTGAGAGAAGTTCAACGAGTTTTAACCCTCCCTCACCAAAGTGGGGTATACAAGTGCCTCAATTTTTACGTTTTTCGTAATAACTATGTGGTTTTCAAAGCTATACACCCTATATTTTTTTTATTTCTAGAATGAACTACATGAAATTTATTTTAATAGATTTTGTATGATTTAGAAAAGCGGTACATCGTAAAAAATACATTTATACATTTCTACGTTCCAAAGTATGATTTAAAGGCAGTAGCGATAAGTCATATTTTTAACTGTTCGCTTGCATATTCTTATTGATCGATGAATCAATGCGAGAGAAAGAGACAGCTATTATTACAGCGTTATTTTTTAATACAAAAATAGTCAAAAACATGCTATAGGACTAAAACTTTTTTATGTTGATGTATTAAATGATTAATAAGATATACACATATTGAACCCATTTGTATTGAGAAAAGCTGTATTTTGATTAAAAATACTGGGGTCTTACTCGACCCCGGTTAGGGACACTCGTTCGATCTCAACGCTCCGTCCTTCAATGGTTAAATGTGTTAAAATATTTGATTTTGGATTATTAAATAAAGCAATTCTATCTATGCATTTTTATATCACCACGATCAAGTTTTTTTAAAGGAATTGTCAAAATATTTATGAACTTCATGAAATAGATTCTAGAATTAACTAGTGGTTTCCTATTCAACTTATTATAAGCGTACATTAAATTGAATCATATACAGATATTTTTATTTATTCATACTTATAAAAAATGTACGTATGTATATGTACATATTATTAATTAGTGTATATAATATATCTCCATATTCGCATATAATTTCTAATGTGTTTTCCCCCCTACCCTGTCTTCTATTTATAGTATCAAAATTTATTACAAAAAATATACGTATACATATTATTAATTAGTTTATATAATATATCTCCATATTTACATAGGATGTCTATAATGTTTCCCCTCCTATCCTGTCTTTTGTTTATAGTATCAACATTTATTACAAAAAATATACGTATACATATTAATTAGATTATATAATATATCTATTCACACAGAATGTCTATTCTGTTTTCCCCCTACCCTGTCTTCTGTTTATAGTATCAAAATTTATTAAAAAAAATATACATATTTAATTTTGTTTATATATTATACATATATCTACATATATTCAAATACATATAATGTTTATTTAGTTTAGGCTAGTAATTGAATCCGGCACTAGTTTTCTTCATCTAGTTATACTTGAACTCAAGTTTTGAGGTTTATTCAGCAAGAAAAATAAATTGGTGGGACGGTGCGATTTATAAGAAAAGAATTAAAATCGAATATTTGTAACAATTCCGGCGAGCTTTTTATTGTGATCGTTTTTGTGTCCCTGACCAGTTTTTTGGTGATAAATTACACAAAGCGTAAAGATGATTAATTGCGGTGTTGTTTGCCCGTTGGGGCATGTTTGCCCAAGTGTTTCCACTGGCAAACTTTTTCCAAACACACATCGTTCTCCAGAGGTTATTATTATTAAATTTTTTCACGTTCCACGTTTGTAATCATTGATACCGAACGTTATTAGCACGTGTCGCACCACTTTTGGGGTTCAAAATAACCGACCTGTCCCAGTTAAAAGTGATTAATTTTGGAAAATTTTAATTTACTCAACTGTCCACCCCTTCTGGGCGATAAGATTCTAATCATTCTGCCATTTTTCACACTGAAAATTAGCTAATTAATAAACATGACATTAATTTACAGACTTTTAAGCCTCCAGTCAACCGAAAACACGCCACTGAAACGATCTATCATATCTGTAAAATTATTCGAAGCGTCATTTAAGATTGCCTTAAATTCAAATATGATATATAGCCGATACTAATATGTGAATAACTTTAACACCAATTAATAACTCACACAACGGAAATTAGAAGAACTCAATTATAATATTATATTATAAATAAGTTGGAGTAAGATCCAACTTTGAACATCGTCACTACTTCTTAATCTTATCAGACTTAATACTTGCCGCACTGTGATCGATTGGGAATGACTAGGACTTATATGTTATTTTATTCCTCCAAATATGCTGAATGCTGGGTCTTAATATTTTATGTATTCCACATCAAAACCTCTTTAATTCGAAATTACGTCATTAAGAAAGAAAAACATTCATCAATATCAACAGAATTAATTATTTTCGTGGAGGCCTTTTGTACACGTGGCTCACAGATACGAAAGAAAGGGGGAATTTAATATGCACTACGCATAACGGTCAGTGTGAAAAAGATATCCGCCTTAGAATAAAGACTCTGCTTCATCCGTTTATTTTTCATTTATTGAACTTATTTTATATTATTCGACGTTTAATACAAGATTAAATGATTTTATAACTAATTACAATAATAAACCTCACAGATTTTGTATTATTTTAAATTAAAATACATATTTTCAACTGGACGCTTGATGTCCAGCACAGTGGCTATTGAATTTTATTTTATTAACACAGTAAAGCAAGTGTTAATGAAGTATTTACATATATATAATAGAATAAATATTATAATATTATTCAAAACTTAAGCAATGTATGTACATATTTTGAATGTATGCAAACGTATATTACAATTAGATGATTAGCATAATAATGAAGTTAATTTACTTTGTAATTACATAACTGAAATGTATTTTGTTAAAGATGTCTAGCTCTATTACTCACTACAGACTTCATATTTACTCTACACATTTCACGCTGTATTTTAGTAAATGTATTATAATTATTTCCAAATGTTATATATGGAATACTTAATGATAAATAATTGACTGTATATATATAAGCTATAATATTGAACGTACTAATAACAAAACTAATTTTGTTATAATGATTTGCATTAGTTTTAAAAGTTAGCACATAATTTGTATGTATGTAATTAAAGTCGAATGATTCAGTATTATAAAACATATATACAAAAGTGCTAATTTTATTAATTTTACTTTAAATATTCTTTCGCATTACACTCGACCCCATCTCATTCGAATTTAATGGGGAAAAATTCGTTGCCTCGATCGGGGCAAGGCCGATTCTTTCGACGAAGTTTTTTTTTGCCGATTTCATTAATACCCGACGCCGACCGTATTAAAAGTTGGTATTATTTGAATATTTAAAGGGGTTTTAATTAAATGTCGCGCATGTATTATGCAAATTCTTAGCGACGCTTCTGGGGAACCCTAGAGAATTCAGAGCACCGCGGGTGGTACAGAACGATATGGCGTTTCTCGAAAGCTCAACAGGAAAAGATCAAGCGTTTTAATAGAGAACGTGCCACTTGCTATATGAATTGGCTCCCTTTTATGTACAATGTAGGTATATTTTGTCAAATGTGTATGTATGTGTGTGTGTGTTTAGTAAATGTTTACCGAGTGCGTCGTGTTTGTAAACATATCTACGATCTCGTAATTACATACATATACAAGTACGTACGAAGTTTCATAGTAACGAGTGCACTTTGGACGTATTTTTCACAATAATTTCATGTAATTATAATAAACGTTTCGATATGGATCGAATGCATGAAGTTTCAAATTGAATTTTATTTAGTGTGTTAAATCAAAACGATTTTCATTATATTCAATGGGGAAAGTTTTGGGAAGGATGAGCGAGGTGGACGAAATCAATGTTGTTTCGTTTCGTTTGGATTAAGAATAAGATAAATCAACTTCGAACGAGTACCCTTTTCAAATAAAGTAAAAAGGCAAGGGTAATGAGAAACGATTGATTGAGGTTAAATAATAGCGGATTTAATCGAATACCGAATTATTCTTGGGCAAGTAATAAAAGCTTAATGAAACAAGCTGCTTTACGCGAAATATAAATCGATTATAATAAATTATTTGATTGGGTTGTGTATCATATAATACTAAGAATGTTTAATTTATATCGGGAAATTTTAAAATTATGGAAATTTTCACTTCGAATAAGAGTTTAAGGAAAAAATTAGCATTTACAATTTTATTAAACGTCCGAAAATGAGTAATGTTTATATTGTATTAAAAGTAGTCTCTAGTAAATAATTTGCGATTTCAAAACAAAATTGTTCATCTGTGCATTAAGCTTGTTCATGTTATAATGAAAGTTTATAATAGAGATTCACTCAATTTCAAAAACAATTATTTTACATTGTTTATAAAGTGATACAGAGCGAGTTCAATTTTAAATTGAATTTCATTTATATATACAACTTTTAGAAATCATATTTTCATATAAACAGTGTGTTGTTAATATAACGTTTTAATAATATTTACAAAAAACAGGTAACTGAAATTTTCCAATAATACAAAAGTTGAACAAATCTTTCAATTAATTTGACGAAAATGGTTTTATTTTTTCATTTTGACAAACAAGTTGATCTATGTTAATTAGGTATTGCAATTTACGGTAATATTTCATAATCTGGTAAACGGTAAATGATTTTGCCTGCTACCGGTATATCGGTATATACCGGTAAATTAAATATTTTTTTTTTGTTAACTGTATTTGGTAACTTTTTCTAAAAATGTTAACCTAGATTAAATCTTAATTAGTTAAAAACGGATCTCAAGTGAACAATGTCAAATAAAGGTATTAAATTAAATTCGTAACAGTAAATAAATTTTATTTTTACAAGCCTCTTCTATATTTTTATTATTTGTAACCAATCATATTTATTTATATAAAGTTTGAAACTTTAAATAAATAAATACTACTATTTGAAAGTTTCGATCATGATTGAAACAACCGTCTGATTACATTTATTACGATTTGATTGGTCTGTGTTGCCAGTGAAATTTGAAATGGTAAAATTTGAAATTGCCACATTAAATACTTTCAGTATTTAATGTGGCAATTTCATAATAAAACAAATTCCAGACAACCTAATTCACAATACGCCATTTGCATCGATTTTTAGTCTAATATTATACATTTATAAGTACTTAATTCCCAACAAAATAGTTTACGGTAATTACTGGTAAATTTTAAAAATTACGATTTAAATTTCCTGATGCCGAAATTTTGTCGATTTACCGATAAACCGGTATACCAGTATACTGGTATTCAAATCCCTAATGTCAATGCAAGAAATAGTTTCTGAGAAATTACAAAGGATTTAAACCAATATGTTCGAAATTCGAAGAATAACCACCATAAAATAGAAAGCCAAAGTCAACACAGCAAATTTTCATATATAATTAGATAATTTAAGAAGTTGATAAGTAGTCTGATATAATCTTAAAACATAGTTAAGCTATGGATATAATTATGCAGATACCAAAATTATTAAACCAATATTTCAGTATGGGAAATGTGTACATGGTACTAACAGATATGCCTGGCTTTGCCCGAGTACATATTTACATATGTACATATCAAATAATATACATAAATATCTATGTATGTACATATATCTATGATATATAATACTTTGGATTGATTGTTTATTTGATTTAAATATTTTTCAACTATAATTCTTTAGTTGAAAGTATCTTAGGTATTTTTTTTCTCTTCTCAACCCTGCATATTCAATCTTTATCCATGACGTATACATACATTAAATTTTAATAAAATATTTTCAGCCAAAAGAAGGCATGATAAATTAGTCTCCAGACAAACAATAAAAAAAATTCAATTTAATAAATACACATACATATTTGTTAACACTATATATGTATACATTGTATATTTCGATTAGACAATGAGTACACATTTACAAATATTGTATACTCAAAGGTCTTAGAAATTAATTTCATATTTATATCTATGTAAGCTTACAAAATACAATATGAAAGCTTTATGATAATGTTTATTTATTATACATTTAAAACATGAACTTACAATGTAAAAATACGTTCAAAATTTAAACAACCTCGATATTATTTTATAATTTATCATTCAAGCGCACGCTAAGCCTACACAACTTCAATCTAAACACCCAGATACGACGTTTGTTTTTCAATTTTCAACTGATATAAATCAAACGTCAAACGTATTATAAAAGTTTCGTACAATGCCCGCGAAAGGCGAAAACCATCAGTTAGGAAAGCGTCGGACTGGAAATTTCAGCATTTTTGGATCACGTTTCACAGTTGCGATAAATGAAACGACTATCCAAGCGATCGCTCACCCGATCCCAACCCCCATATGAAAACTTACCCAGATAGTCACACTAAAGTCCGACTATCGCCAAAAGACCCATCAATTACATGGACCCGCTTTAAAATTCACATCGGATCGTTTGTACCACGGATTCTAAAAATTTTCATTGTATGAACTGCTTTGCCATTGATTTTAGTTCATTTCCTTGTGTCAGTCTGACTTTCGTATGTAAATAACTGGTTTAATTGAAAATATAGTTTGCGTTCGATTATAACTAAACCTTTATAATTAACCTTATGCTATTATGAATTTGATTTTCTTTTTACAAGGTTTGTATAAGTTTCACTTAGTCAATTAGTCTGACAAACTTCTTCTTTGATTGCTTTGAAACTTTGCCGTTTTACGAGGTTCGGCTGCCGATAGACAATTCAATTTAAATATAATATTTATATAAGTGAAATATAATTGCAATAAACACGTTTTAAAATCCAAAAAATATGGGAAAGGTGAAAGCTCACCCACTGCCAGTAGCCTTGTTTGTTTGACTTTCCGCCCCTTACTCGTTTTGTCAGATTTAATTTGTTTAAACGCCTATATCTTTATCATTTTCACACTAAATCTTTAAAATTTGCATTATAGGCTCCCATTATCTCTCATATACATGTTTGTTTTCACTTATAGGTACGAATGATAAAAATATATTAGTATAAAATGAGATGGCCAATGCTGTGTATTCGTTCTATGGCCACTTTTTTGACGTTTCTCTTTTCGATCTCACCTATCTGTGTTTTGGACTGGAAGCATCTATTCCGAACGGTGATATTTTACGATCTTTCTATTATACTAGCTATAATCCCTTATCAGGTCATCCCCAACGTCAAGGTGTTTAATTTTATTTCCATTGAGTTTGCCTTCAGCCGTAAAAAACGTTTGGCGAGGTATAAACTTGCAAACGAGGAATTTGCGTCAAAATAACGAAGGCTACAAAGTAGGGCTCGTATAAATCATCATCAAGTATTACCTTAACAAAATTACTTCCTTAGATTCATCTACATATATCGCCAAAGGCACATAATCGAGATGCCGTATGCCATATCGATTTCGTTTGACAGTAATCGGTAAATACATACACAACCTCAATCTTTTAAATCAACCTATTTCTACAGTTTCTGATTGGTTTGATCAGTTTCAATTTTCTCCTGAATATTTATCGATGTATCGAATATTTAGCATATCGATGCCAACAGTATGGCTTAATGGTAGCGAGTATTTTTAGCACCAAGTGATCAGTGGGTTCTACCCGCCATACTGCTGGTTAAATTTGGGGGTATTTGTGACTCCAAATCGATCGTTTCTTATTAGAGTTTGCCAATTTTATCTCATCATTGTTGAAACGGTTCCTCAAAATTGGCATAAATCGTCTTTAATGTTGTCACAAATCTTCTGTATTTATTGTATGTATAATTTTTAAAAATTCTGTACAAAATCTAAATCCATAGATGTCTCAATGGATTAATTATGTAATTAATTAATTAATTAGTTGTTATTTCGTGTTCTTCAGGTTCTGGAAATACAGTGATGTATGTAATAAAAAAATTCTGCATTGTTTGTAATTAATTGCCAGGAAGGCGCATTGGCGTCTTCCTGTCAAGCCTTCCTGGTTGATATCTATGTGAAAATAATAAAAAATAGGTACTAAGTAAAAACTGTATCTAAAAAAGAGTTTTTTTGATATAATGTATTTGATCTATTAATCAGTAAGATGTAAGCCACAGGCTCCATTTCAAATAATGTTTTTAATTAACTGAACGCCAATTAAAGTTATTATTTTCACGGATTTCTCTCTCGTAAAATCATTCAAAATGATCAGTGGTTCACTGGTTAAAACCCCATGTAATACAAGAATGTGTACGCAACTCGTTGACCCCGTCATGCACGACCTTATATGTGTGTAGGTGAAATCTGATGGGATCAAATTGCGCTTTGATCCCGCTTGATTTGCATATGCGATCGCATTAGGCACGAATATCCGGTAATCTGTGGGCGGCAAAGGGTTAAGGTCGCACCCCACCTGTAATTGCCGACCAAATTAGTCAAATTGGATCGGGCACGAAGACGATTTGGGTGGAATTTATTAGGCTAAGAATTTAATATGTGGCAGGTTGAGATCTATCCCACCATAATATATTTTGAAGCTGATCAAAAGTTCGGCGACCCTTAAACGGCGAAATTATTCAGAAACAGGTATGTGCAAATTACAGTCTGATAAGGTGAATCCTTTCGATTAAATTAAATACCTTGTTAAAAAATTTAGTCGGTCTATGAAATATTCAGGTTTGATTTTCAAAAAGCAGTAAATATTATTGTCTGATGGAGACAATTTTTTGCAATTACGGCTTTTATAAGGTCTGATTTAAACCGTCTATAAATTAAGTTAAATTTTATCTTGTATTTTTTTAATGCGATTAAAATATTAGAAAGAATATTATTGTATGTAGTAATGTCAAAATGAAGATAAAACAATATTTAATTATACGTTGCTAACTAATGTCTGACGTTTAATTAGATTTTAACAATTTTAACGTTTTAAACATAATAAGATCTGACAAAACGAGTGGGGAAGCTATATATAAGGCTACAGGCTAGTGGAAAATGTTTAGATGTTATCGTCTCCAAAACCTTTAGATTCTTAAACGTGTTTATTATGATTAATAAAACTTGCCTTGCTATGCTAAAAGAAATCCGCTAGCCATTTTTTAACTGGACGTCCAGTTAAAAGTTGTTATAAGTTAAAATAATACAAAGTCTGCGAGTTAATTTCGATTATTAATTTTATAAAGAAATCATTTTGATTTAGTATTAAACGTCGGCTGAACCAAAGTCGTCGTTCCAAGGCGGATATTCAAGCTACGTATACAAGGGTTTCCCTCGAAAATAATTATTTCTGTTGATATTCATCAATGTATTTATTTCGTAATGACATAATTCGAATAATAGAAGTTTTAACGAGTAGTTCATAAAATATGAAATCCCGGCATTCAGGATATTTGGAGAAATAAAATAAAATATTCTGGTCACTCATTATCGACCAGTGTGACAAATATTAAAAACTACTATCAACACCTCATATTCTCGAAATATTATTTTATATTCAGGGCAAAAAATCATATAATGTTTAATATAATTTGTAAAGTTGTAAATTAAAAAAGAAAAATGAATTACACACGTCCTTGCTTGTTCGAGTTCGTCCAATTTATTAAAAAAGCCTGCAATTGAAAGGCAATCGCACATGAATTTAGAAAGTAAATCGAAAGCGCAGCAAGGAGTAAGAACCAATTTTTCAAATTGCTTACAGTGCACGCTCGTGATTTATACAATTTCTTTCTTCGTGAAACTTTTTCGTACTATGTATGTATGTACATACATACATACATACATATATCTATTTTACTGCTTGGCGAAAATAAAACTAGTATATCCATGTGTGAAACAAAATATTTCGCACTAAATGCGCGTTTTAACGACTTCTCGTTTAGCATATTTTTTAATAATGTGACGTAAATTCATTCTTATCGACAAATTAATGGCGTGTAACATATAATTTTACACGGGGGAAAAATTCAAGCACTATTAACTATTTATACGGCGGTTATATCGATCATTTACAAACAAATCGTTTTTCTTTACGACTTTTTAACAAAAAAATTGCATATAACACTAAAATCGATCTTCAATGTTTATGAGATAAAATAAATCGTTTATATTTATCTAAAGAGTTCTTAGATAAATGATACTTTAAAATGAACTAATTTTATTTTGACATAATGGACGGAATTTCAAGTTGTGGAAAATTCGATTAATCATAAAGTGATGACAAGTTGTATTGAAAATAAATGTGGGATTGATAGTTTTACTAATACATCAAAAGCTTTTATTATATGTCCTGAAACTAATTTAATTTCCATAGCATGATAGCGTAGAAAAAGTCACATACATATAATACATATATATTTTATTATATTTTCATATAAAAAAGCCTTTGATAGGTAGATAAATAAAATTTTGGTATGAAAGCAACATTTAGCCTTGGAATGGAGGTAAATATGAAGAAAACTCGTCAAAAATTCTTCAAAGAAATGCCGTACACGTAATTCTTGACTATTGCAGCATACAGAATGACTCATTTTAAAGTCACTGATGTTGGAATTATGCGACGATTTCACTTTTAAAGTAAATCGCGATAAAACACAACGACGAAGACGATGGGTGAGCCAGCGAAATGAGCGAATTTAATGTAAAATAACCTCACTCCTCGATATTTAGATGTAAATTTATACGCGAAACGAAATTAAGGCGAGTAACGTGACACGGTGGTTTGCTTAAATAATAAGGGTTTTTATTTTTTTGAAATTCTATCTAGGGAATAAATTTACCTTTTGTCAAAGTCGACGGGTCAAGTTGCAACTTTGAATAAATACTTTCAAAGTTCGAATAGATGTTGTATACGATTCACATAAATTTTGAATATACATACACATGGACCTGTAGTAATCAATATGTTTAAGATAAAAAAAGAACCTTTGCGTTGATCATCGTGTGACTTCTGCAGACACAATTCCTTTTGGGAAATGAGATGTATTAAATCAAATAGGAGATAATATACATACATATGTATGTATGTATGTATATGAAAGATGAGGTTACTGGGAGAGATGTCGGGTATTTGATGTTGCCTGTCCCTTGAAGCGGTGATCTGGGTACTGGAATGTCCAGTCTGTATTAGTTTCTAGTAAACAGAGGACTCCGTTCTCTGTTTAAATAGCCAAATACTAATGGAATATATTCGGATTTGTGGCACTAATCCTTCGTCAGTGCATGCACTAATCTGTATTTGCCAAAACAAGATAAGCGAAAGTGAAATTCAATGCACGTGTACATATGTACTACATATGTGTGAAGTACGAAATTTAAAGGTGGGTTGGAAAACTTAGGTACATATGTATGTACCTATATATTTAGATATTATAAAAAAATACCTGGAGATCTCACTACGATAATTTTCATCTACATATATTGTAAAAATAGATGTTTGCTAAAATTCAAGCATGTTATCGAGTAAATTTTGAGCATATGATGAAATAAATTTCATCTTATGAAGAAAGCTTTCAGGGGTAAAGTACTTTTTTATGAATTATTTTGATACGGTCGAAAAATATAAGTCGAATGGTGCTTTTGTTCTATGATTAATGTATCATCAACTTTATATGAAACACTATTTGCTGTAATTGAACTTGATTTATATCCAACTTTTGATAAACTCAATATAAGTTGAAAAACTTTGCCATACCCAATTTTTAGGTGTGAATTTGACAAGTTTAGTTTTGACGCTAACGAATGAAGTTTTATAATCATTGTTCGTGCACGTCTAACTAAAAAACATTGTGAAAAATGTAATTTTTAATCAGTATTACAAGTTTTGTGAAGTATATCTTCTAGTTTGATATTAATACCGATAAATTACATTCTTAAGTAATCTTTTCAGTGAACATTATTTTATTTCATAGCATACATATTTAAATTGAATAAGCACGTTAACTAATTTAGTTTTAATAATACATTCATTTACTTTTTTAAACATATAATACTACATACTACAGTATATTCAAAATATTGATTTTCAAAACAAAAATTGACTTTCAAGGCCATTTAAGCATTTCATTCAATCTTTTGATCGACAGTTTGTAAACGAACATGCTACATACATATACATATATATGTACATACATTCGCATATAAACCATTGCAACATTGCGAAATCTCAACCCGCGCCCAAAAATAGCAAAGAATTTTTCACAAAGACATTATTTTATCAAAGCACACTCGAATACTATGGACGATGTACGACTCGATGTTTTAAAAATATGAGTGACTTTCAGTAGCTAGCGAATGATCAATTTCAAGAATATTTTATCAACTCGAAGTTCAACGTTAATAAGAAGAGGTTAGTAAAAATATCGATCAACAACTTTCTTCTTGAAAAAAAATATATAATTTTTATACACTCACACTTTATTCGATTCTTATGAAACCCACACAACGGAAGTTATGCTTTTTTTTCTTGGTTCCCGTCTAATGGATTATACGTCTAATTTTCTGCGCGCGGCACGCACCGTTCAGTATTTTCTTATTTTTTTTTTGTTTTTAGTACCTCCGGTACTTCTTTCCCTTTGCATTATTATTTTCACCGGAGTCTTGAGCTAAGCAAGCGTCAATTTGCTCCGCCGAATTCTTAACTATCCATCATTCTGTAGGGAAAAGAAGGGTTGAAGAAGGTACTTGTACAGTTGTGGTCGTTGTAGGCGCAAGCCGGACATGGGGAGGCTTTTAATACGAAATGCCCGGCACGTGGAGAGAATGTCAGCTATAAAGGGATCCGTATTATTTCAACAGGACGAAAACTATTACACGGGACCCACCTCTGTCCAGTAAAAAGTAATGAACAAATTAGGGGGCGAATTCCGCTGCGAAACAATGGCCGCGTTAACAATGGAGGAGGACCACTAAACCCTCCCACCGTACGTATAAATATATTAATAAAATAAAATTTAAGAATCGGTCCCTTTTCGGGTTGTGGCTGAAAAGAGTGAAGAGGCTTTCATAGGATTGTGATTTTTAGCTCGGTGGGAAATTGTGCAGTAACGTGCACAATTTCCCGCAAACCTTTTCCAGTCAAATATGTACATATGTACGAGTGTATGCTGGAAAAGCTCGGTGCTTATAATTAGTGGTTCACAACATGTGAGAGAAATCCACTAGTCTGGTTTATACTCGGTGAGAGATTTAAATGCTTTGAAGTATGTATATACATATATATGTAATTTGTGCTAGATTGTGAATATAAGCTATGTAGAAGAAATGATTGTGGTAATTTAGCACCCTTTCCTAATAGCAGAAGGTGAAGAAGGTATATTAAGACCCACTTAATTAACATCAAACATTTATAAAATATATTATTCGAATGAAAATATCCCATATTATTAATCGAGCAGTGTTTTTACGTGTGTAATGTATACAAATTTAATTTTAGAAACGAAACAGATCTTATTGCATCAAAATCTTTAAATAACACTCCCTGCTTCTAAAAATTTATGAATTTTACGAAGAATAATAAATATACCTTTAAAGTACATATTATTAAATTAATAAAATGCTTTTTTTCTAAATAATTAGCTTTAAAATTTTAATATTTAGATTTTTGAAGTAGTAAATCTTCATATAAAAGGGATCAAATTTTGGTGTGTCAAAAAATTGAGTAATCAAGCTAAAATAAAAAATAGCAATCATATTTTTTCTTTCATTTTAGTAGAAATTTTAAGCTTTCAGTAAATAAAACTATAAATTTTTTAATTGAAAAACTTAAAATCACAAAAACAAGCACGTTCAATGTAATCTTAACTTTTGAAACAGTTGGACATATGAATTTGTCCCGGTGATATAAATACCGTCTTTTTTACAAGCTTTTTTGTAAATTTAACAAATAGACATTTTAAATATAAATCGTAAACTTTGCGCGTGTAAATCGTGAACTTTTAGAACAAAAAATCCTTTTAATAAAATATATGGCGGTGTTAAACTTTTTAATTAAACAGCCTTCTATATAAAACAACGGCGCTTAACCTCATTTCACTAACGCAAGTTTTATAATAAATACATAATTCGTATAATAAACAGAGATTAGTTATAAACACAGGGGAATATTGCATTCACGATATTCCAACACGAGATGTATGGATAATCTATCAAAGCTGAAGGTATTCCGAATGGTACAAATACACGTCATTCAAAGTCTCATATAATCGTACATATGTATGTACTATACATAAGACTGAATATCAATATGAACTCACCATTGTGCGTTCCATTTCTATATAAACGTAATGAATAGTATCACATTTGGGACTCGGTAAATATCTAAATTCAATGGCGACATATTAAATGTAAGTATGTGCAATCGGTGTGTATGTTTTCGATGCGTATTTTCATTTCAAATTATTATGGGGAGAATTTATTGAACGAGAAGAAAAAATTAAGATGTATGTGTGGTCAGGATATCAAAGAAATGACGGTTCACCCTCGTCCTGATGAGTCAGCTCTTCTCCAAGGTATCGACGTGGAGGCATTCATACTCATCGACAAAGAAAAGGTCTGCAAAAGAATTTGATACCGCTTTATGTTCATGAAATTCATACATAGCTATGTATGTATATGGGTGTATAATATGTATGCGCAATCATATAAAATATCCTACAGAAAAACATCCGTACGTATTTTTATACATACATCCCAAAATAACCTGGACAAAATATTATACAACATGAGGACAATATTTAATCATATCCTCTGACAAATGAAAAATGTCCTGAATTCCGCCATCATATTTTGCTCAAAATGTATATATTTTTTATTATTTTTATTATTTTTTATTATCGTGAAAATGGTGGTTTTCGGCTGAGTGACTGATTGACGTTGTCTTTCAAATGTGTGATGAAAATCGGTTATTAATCAATTCCGTATTGTGTTTAAATCAAAATTAAAGTGTTGTTGGAAGAATTGGTTTGGAAAAATCATTAGTTTATTTTAATTTAAAATTGTTTTTATAATATATTAAAAGCTACATACTTAGGATGATATTCATGAGGTGTAAATGCAATAAAAACAAACTGAGGAAACCCTTTTCCGTATCAACGTTGAATATTATAACAACTGCCAAAAGAAAAAGTCAGGGTCAGAAATTAATCTAAATTGATATTTATCTTCAATGAAATTAATAAAAAATATATCATGGAATGAGACGCGGAATATTACTTCATTCACATGATCCGCCGACAAAAGTACTTTTTAAAATTAATTTTTACTTTTTAATTTATTAATAATTTAAATTTAATTACTTTTTATAAAGAAATAAAATTATTAATTCTGTCGATCCGAATTGCGATATTTTACTGAGTGCACAATTATGTCCACTCAGTAAAATATCGCAAGTTCATTTATAACGAGATTTTACAGTTTCTGATACGATCGAATTAAATACTAACAATACAACATGATTAAGTAACTACAAATATACATACGTATGTAACATGTTTCAGTCAAATTAATATATTAGATATTGTTTTTAAGCGCTCCATTCTAGTAAAATATTTTCATTACATTTCAAATGTTTTATAACAAAAATATTTCGATGAAAAATTTGTATAGTTCAAATCCAACTTATTATACATATGTATATTTATTCCAAATTTAGAATGCAAGTTATAAGTATTATATCAATTAATTTTAATATACATATGTACATAAATATTTGATGTCATAAAGCAAAAAAATACAACCTTGTTTTATTCGCATTAATATAAATGAATATCTACACATTTGAAATATTTCTTTTATGATATTTTTTTTAAATGGTTCGGTGATTATTCCGCAAAAAGCCTTTTCGCAAACGTTACTTAAATCTCGATCACGGAACATGTGGCACCCAAAAATTCCATACATCGAGAGTTACCCACACGAACTATCATACTAACGAGAACTCGAGTTCCAGATTATTCGATATTCGCGATTTTCGTAGCAACGACAAGAAAAACGCATTGGGTTTACATATTAGGATTTCTGGGTAAAAAATATGTACATATACATACATATATTATTACTATAGAATCCAAAGAAAACGAAAGATTTCAATTATAACATATAGAAACTTATATAAAATAGGAAATATTATACAGTAAATACATAGTACATATAAACGGAAAATGTGAGAAATAAGGGGCTAGTCACGGCTCATGTATCTGTTATATATTTATATGTAATACCGAAACGGCGTGCAGTTAATGGTCGATGTTCGGTCGGTAATCGATAATAATGGCGGTGTCAAAAGGCGGTTAAAAAGAAACTGTTCATTAAAGTTTAAGTACGCGGCTCGACACGTTCGACGGGACCGTGTCAAGGGCGAAAAGCGGCTGGAAAACCGGCTTTTCCGCACACGTGCACGAAAATTCCGGAAAATTCATCAAAACCCATCGAGGTCACTTTTTGTCCTCGCCCGCTCGCATTTTATTAAACGGCAAACATATGACATCGTCGATTCCAAAAAAAATTAAATAAAAACTTATAAACCAAACGACCTTCGTCATATCGAAATATAATATGTTCTGTACGAAAATTTTAATATCATATGCAAAAATAATTGATAAAAATTTTAATTTAGTTTTTTTTTCTTTATATATTATACACTTTGTAGAAAAAAAAAGGAAATTACCACTTGCCTTACTGTGCTAAAAAAATTCGCTAGCTACTGTGCTAGACGCCGAGCTAAAAATGTGTGTTTTAAGTTAAAATAATGCAAAATCTGCGATGTTAATAAACGTCGAATTATATAAAACAAGAGCGATAAAAAAACGTTTTGATGAGGAATACATAAAATATGAAAACCCTGCATTTAGTATATTTGGAGAAATAAAATAAAATATAAGTCCTGGCCACTCGCTATCCATTATAGTGCAGCAAGTGCTAAGGAAGTCAACGTTTACGTCTTGTTTGATCGTCTTTTCAATTCGTGTTTTAAAATGATTAAAATTCAAAGCGATCCCAAAAATGAAAAAAAATAAACGTAGCGTATTATATTCGTATTAAATGAACATTAATATAATTTTTATAAATTTATTTAATTAAAGTTCTCGTTTCATCTAAAATATAATTTTGAAAGAGACTTTGTAACTATGTAAGTATGTATGGAATGTAATTAAAATAATCCGATTTTAATTACGATAATATACACAAAATTCAAAAGTATAGCGATTTAATCCTCTTAACAATCCTATAGGAATTATATTATCAATTAGTAAATGTCCTTTGAAAAAGGAAAAAAAAAACATTTTTTCTGAAATCTCTCATTAAATAAGGATCCGAAATCGAGACATCTGCTAAGCTCTCTTCTTATAATATGTATAATATAATCACAGAGAAAATATGTTTTTTTTTACAAAACAATAATTTAACAAAGCACAATAAAATAATATTAAATTTAATTTGAATTCAGAGTCAATATAATATACAAAATTTTCAAATTCAAATCTATTTTACTGTTACTCTTCGAAACATGCCGTCTTCGCTCGAAATAAAATAAAATTAATCATAAAACAATCATTGAGAGAATTTTAAAAACACTTTTTAATATCTATTGTCTGGTAAGGAGACAAAAATGCATATACTTTTTTTTAATTATTTTCAAATTTTTACATGAATTCATTTCTTTTCAATTCTATAATTCTGTTTGCGATAACAAATCAAATTGGTACAGCTTTCATTATATTCAAATATTTATCTCAGCTTTATAAATCGCTTTTTTGATAGAATCATACATACAAAAAAAATCATGCATCTTTGCCTTTTAATTCATTTTGTCCGAGTAAACATTCCGAGTAAACAGATAAACAGCATGAAAACAAGCTTTTATTTTAAGCTTTTAATACATAGATATCTAATATAAAATTTCGAAAGAGACTTTGTAACTATTATTGGTTCGTAAATCCGTGATGTCATAGAACAAATGAATATTCACATAAATTTAAATAAAATAAAACCATTCAAATTAATTTAATGAAATTTTTATTATTAGATTGGCCATGTTTAAGCGGTTTATATTACACATACAGAGCGAAGCCGGGTAAAAACACTCGTCTTTTATAGCTGTTATACACAAGTGTTCTTAAAAACCTATTTAAATAAATTATTTTGGCCCTAAAAGGTATACATAGTTTCATGCCATACAATAAAGCTCCTTTGACTATTTTCCAGATAAAATCAACAAATAAACTTTTACATATGTACATACATACACGCAAGTAGATCAAAATAACAGTACAATATCTACACATGTAGCTACAAATTTGACAGCCATGTGATCAGTACAACGCATTTCACGCGTATATATCAATTCAATTCATATTTTTGTATACAAGTCTCGTGCCACATTTGCACATCCGATTTACTTGATAACACCTAAGGGGAGGGAAAAAAGTCGGGAACAATTGAAATCCTCCCCATATATACGACCTTGGAGGCGACATTAGCAATTGTAAGTAGCTAGACGGGGTTGAAAAGGAAAAAAAAAGACTATTCCAGAATACCGACATCCGTCACTGGAGCCCTTTATCCCTCAGACGTCTCTCACCTTCTAGGAGCTGAGCCTCATTCGTCTCGGAGGCTCGCAACCTGCATCATGAGGGGAGGTGCTAAGCCTCCCACCCTCCCCATAAGACATAGTATATAAGTAGAGAGCGTACAATGTTTTACGTGGCACGAATAATTTAGCAAACTCAACGAATGATTTTGATCCAGACACACCCACATTTCACCCCCTCCAACCCAAGGGTCGTTTCGATCTAATAATACGGAGAAATATTCCCGTTCGATCTGTCCATACATACGTAATAAGGAAGCAGAAGAAGGATGAGCGCATTGTGCCGGGGAATGCCGTTGTTTCTATGTAAGGCCTTTTCAATATTCTCAGACGCGTGCTTTACACTTTTTTTGTTGTTCAAAATCGAATTTTTTTCCTATAAAATCGTACAGTAAAAGATCAATATCTCATTTTTAAACATATAATCAAAATCAAAATTGTCGCATCGTATAACGAGGTATAATTTTAGATGATCATAAAACTTTATCTATTGTTACTACGTACGTATGTACATATAGAAAGTAGTTATAATGCGTCATGATAGGATAAAATAAACATAGCAGATTCTATTTTTTGTATTCAGTGATAAATTTTTGAGCATCTAGAATAAATAACTAGGATAAATAAATAAAAGAATACTATATTATACAAAACAAGAAGGCCAAAATGAAGTATAGTCTGTTCGTGACATAATCAGAGTGATACTTCAAATTAAATTTAACACGCTTTTTATTAATTAATTTTTACACGCTTTTTATTAGTTTCACTTGGTTAGTTAGGTGAAATTCCTAATAATCCGAAATATGTGAGTTTATTTTAAACCACTTCCACGGTTTGATATTTTACCGACATAATTAAGCAGATGTCTCCGATATGAAACTAGAGGAATTTAACTATCAACAAAATCATTCGAAATAACGTCGGAGTCATCTGTCAGATCGACGTGATGACAGCTTGCGGCGTGATGAATGCACCAATATTTGGACATACATAAAAAGAAATTCTTCTGATACAATCATGAAATTGCATAGCATTTACTATTCAATATTTATGCCACATGCCAGAATACATATTCAGTAAAATTGGGATACTCATCTACACTATTCATTGTAGCCGGTATCAAATAATTTTTTTTACGTGATTGTACTTTTTGATTTTATTAAATTACATACATCCATTTTGTTTTAATTTATAATAATAAAAATGTTGTTTTTAAACAACTTTTTTATATACAAACAGTTTATTTTTCAATAAATAATATTATATTATAAAATATAATTATGTTTCATTTTTCACTTACTGATTAAAAATTTTCAATGAATAAACAGATAATTGAGCTAAAATACCAGGTATTGTGTGTACAAAAAAATGTAATCATTATCGAGAAGGTTATGTAAGCATATTAATTAACAAGGTCAGAGGAATACTTTAAATATAAAATAAAAAAATCTGTGTATGAACATATGTATTTAAATTTTAATGTTATAACACAGTATATGTACACTAATAATTATTAATTTAATGTAACCGTAACCGTAGAAAAATCTTTTCATAGAAAAATCTATGAAACTTATTTAATTTAATATGCAAAGACTTTAACCTAAATCTGATGTGATCAATTGAAATAAAATCCGAAAACGAAAAAAAGTTTGAGAGATTCTGACAAAGTCCTTTTCCAATTACTCACAGTTGGCAGTGATCGGTTGTTGCCATATCGCTTTATCTATTTTTCTATTTCCACTCTTTTTCTTCACGATTTCCTACCAGTCTATTTCGTTTTTCCAGCGCGAAAAATGCTTCCGAAATTCATTCAAATTTATTCGATAAAAGAAATAGTTTTTAATTATTTCATATTAAACTTGATAACCGTAAATGACGTGATTCGTTTTTATTTTTCTATGTAATTAAAACGTTTTTTCGGCAGTGTAGTTTAATTATAAAATATAACAGAAAGCGTTTGTTTCTGAACGAACGCTAATTGAAACAAATTGAAGATTATCTCTGAAAATACTGTCGGAATAATCGGCTTAATAGACCGATATAAGTTTAAATTAAGCGTGTAAGGATTTCACCCGAATTATTATACTTATTCAAATTACACACAATAAAAAACCCTTTAAGCTGAAAATATTTCAGCGCGAATGATGTAATATTTAAGTGAGTGTAATTTATATTATTGAATTACGTAAAAAATTCAACACCGTTTCCAATTCGGAAAACATTGCAATTAAAGGTTTACAGGATGGTCCGAGTTTCACATATTAACGCGGTATGATTTATGTCGTTTTTTGTTATTCTTTTTATTATTTTTTGTGTAGGCGGCAAATCGGATTCCATCCTGCAAATTGTGATTTCGATTTTTAAAGCTAATAAATATTTAAATTGAATGAATTTACGATCGAAAATATGGAAATTTCGCTTTGCCGCCGAGTGTTCAATGAAAACGTATAGCGTAAAGTATACCGTTTTCAAATTATTTATTTATTTATTTACGTTCACGTTGGATTTGTGCCAACAATGATTAAATCTGATTCGAATAAAGCTTATTAAGAACATCGGGTCAATTCGAGAGCAAAAAAATGAATAACAACCCAAATCGGAAACAAGATCGTAAACGATATCATTTTTGTAATATTGCGCAGTAAAATTTGCCGTTTATGACCAAATGAAGGAAAATTTACCTGATTTTTAACACCATAAAACCTCCCAGTACTCACATTAAGCTCATTTTCCTGACGAAGAGTGCTATGAAAATTATGCTTTTCACTGGTTATTTTGACGGAGTTTTGCACAAATGGAATATATTCGCCCGCAATATAATATATGTAATATAATAAACTTGTAACGACTTGATTTTTTTCCCTTTGAGAGGTTAACGTTAAACTTTCATAGATTCCATATTCGCATTTGAGACATTCGTAACAGCTGATTCGTTTATATTTCATGAGTACTGACTTGCCTCAGTAACGAAGTCTGAATGTGTATGGGAAATGTAATTGCTTTAGGTTCCTTATAAAGGACAAGGAAAATACATATGTATATGTATTTCTCTCACAAGAAAATTGGGCTTTCATATGTGACTTTTAAAATATGTCCACATGTTATAACATTTTTTGTTTCATGTATTATTAAAATAGATTTTTGTTTACGATAAGGCAAATGAATGGGTGTTAACCTTTATAATAAATAATCAATTGTTATTCGAAAGCATATATCAAATACACGCTTAATTACATAAGTATATTTTAAAATATTTAAACCTTTACTTAATTTTGAATAATTTAATAAATTTAATAGTGGGCAATCATATGAAATTTCTCAACAAATATTGTTTAGATCATTTTATGTACTAAAATTTTAGAACGTCTATAGTATAATTACAAAATCAGGTAATAAACCATAGCATGTCTAAGATATGCAATTATGTATACCTACGACGTGTCATTCTTTGAAAATATTACATATTATATATGCTGTAGGTATAATTAATAAAAAACTTTTTATTTTAAATAGCGTATAATAACATGGCGATTTATTAAATATGCATATTTAAATGTATCTAGATATTATAAATATAAATAAAATAATGACTAAATGCTACAGTATTATACGAGCAATTCATCTACGTATGTCGAAAACGGTTAAGCTACAATTTTCAGGTCAAAAAAAAAATCATTTTAATTTAGTTTAAACATAAGTTTAATCGTTTTTACTGGGTAATAATTAAAAATAAAAAGCCCCAATTATCTAGAGTAAAAGTAGCTACTACTTCCGGTTGAGGTAAAAGTATTAGGGTATAAAATTTATAATTTCTATTACATGTTTTCATCAAAATTCATCTGATTCGGTTAGCGGCTTGGGAGATAATTGGAATCAAAAACTAAAAAACAAGAAGACACCTATAAGGGGAGGTACCATTTTCGATCAACTTAAAAATTTGAAAAAAATTAACGTCGAATAACGATAAGAACTTCAGTAACCAATACTAAGCTTCAGTTTGATAAGACGAACGGTGTTCAAAAAATCCCCAAAATACACAGACACACATTTTTTCTAGATCATGGAAACAAGTTCAATTCAGTCAAAATCTATTTAGTCAATCTATTTAGTGGATTGTGTATTGATAAACTTCAGAAAGTGTAGCATAGAGCAATGCGTGAAATTTTGAATGTGAGGAATGTTAGAAGTATGTATGTTATGTATGTTATGTAGAAGTATGGAGGTTTTCAAATATACAATGCCCTTCCTGAGAGCATTACAGATGCTAGTAACATTTTATAGAGAGCATTAGAGGTACTAGCAACATAGCTTTCTTGAGGGGTGTTAATGGTAATACCTCTGTGGAAGATGATAAGCTTAATAAAATGCTATGTTAGGAATTATATTACATTATGTATTTTAGGTGTACTAATTATATTTTTGTTAATTTTGGTAACTATGTTATATTATAGTTGATAGTTTTAGTTTGAAATTGTTAATTGTGAAAATGTGAAATAATTCATTAGCAATTTGCTATTTAATAATAAAAAAAATAAAGTCTCGAGTTTTTTGCATGATCACAAAACTTCGTCTATTGTTACTACATACCTAGATAAAGTAAAAATATTCAATATAGAAAAAAATTGCAACACAATAGAACGATCGTTGACAAACTTACTTGGTTGTAAATACACAAAAGCTAGTGACAGCCTCGATCGGGTGTAAAATTCCAATATCAAAGTTTAGACATAAATCGATGTTCTCACAAAAGGACTACACACAAAGTGCAAGAACGAGACGAGAAGTTACAAAGGATCTCTCCTCGACAGAAACACACTAAAGAGCAGGGGAAACGTTAAGTTAAGGGCGTCCTGGAAGTAGACAAAGAACAACGTGACAACCACTCGTCGACTAAGTAAGAAGCAGATAATGAAAATCTTAATCCACAATGGTATGTCGATGATAACCGTCGATGCAATCTACTGGAACGAGAAGACCGAGAAAACATAAACGTAAAAGATACATCCCTTAAACGGTCCTTTGGGGATATTTGCAAAGTATGCGAATAAATAAACAGCGACGTATCCGATGAAAAACGTTCACGGAATATCGACGTTCGAAGGACGCGACTCCTCATATTCCACGATGCGGTACTATATTTATAAAGGAAAATAAACGAGTAAATATTTTATTTGTATTTCAATAACATGCCACCAAAAATAGAGACTATTTATATCGCATCTGAATATTTTTAGCGGTTTTCAACTGTTTTCGCTACCTTTTGAAGAAAACTGAAAGTACTTAGAGAAATAATCTCACTATATTATTCCAATTATGTGCGATACATCTTAAATTATAAGAAAAAACATACAAAGACTGTCATTGTCATCGTTGTTTTATACAATACATACGCTAAATACACGTCCTTTATTTTAGAGGACAGTCCTTTATTTCAGTGCCCTGTCCTTTAGATTTATTTATATTCGATTATTCTGTTGTCCTTTATTTTGTATTATCGACTATCGCTAAAAATATTAACGCTGAAATATTTAAAGATGCAATCCATAAATTTTATCAAACATAACTGTAACGGAGATTAACCAATCTTTATTTAGTTTGACCCACTTAATTCAAGTATGACAATGATTTTTGTTGGTTTCATTTTGTTTATGATAAATGATCGTTTTAAAAAATGTGCAATTTTTTGGCTTGTCTTCAACTCAAAATCTAGTATTTCTATGCCAAAAATGATTATTGAAATTAATAGTCGGATGTTTTCCCAATTGATTGTGACTTTTCAATGCTTTAAATTGAATTTCAATTATTTATTAAAAATATGATAAAATTTTATAATAAATGTTATAAATTTATAAAGCATTTTTTAAGTTATATGATGATTCCTTACATATGCTTTATTTTCTAAAAATATAATACATATATGGTCACCATAAACAATAAATCTTTGTCTTGTTCATATATTTTTATAATGTCAACAAAATCAGGAATAATATAAATCGTATGACTTTGACGCAATACTTTGAACGGCCTATACATATTTATATAACAGCTCAACTCATTATATTTATTCAAAAATATCATTAATTGTATTTAAATAGATTTTTTAACGACATATATGTGTATGTATATTCGTGTCACGGCTTCAGCTTAAATGTACCCTCTACGTCAAAATCATTTCCTGCTTAAATTTTCATCACATAAAAAGAGCTTTCCAAGAATATCTAAAATAATCATATATATATGTATTATGTATATATGTATTATATTTTTTATCTTGGAAAACTTCCAAATGTGTACTGTCATGAATTCGTAATTTACTATGTATGTACATACATTCATAACACATTGTTGCTTCTTCGCTTACGAGGCCTAAATATTATCAGCCGAATTTCCATATACTAAAAAGCTGCTATTAAAGATAGTAAAAATTTACGTATGCTTTTATTTTTATCAAAGCTCGTTCCCTTTGCATGTAAGTATACAAAAGTAATTGGGTTAATCTGTTTGTTGAAATACATTCGCCTTTGTTTAGTTTGTTCCTGTTGAAAAAACAACATGGCGCGGCGGGCGGCTGCTTTTACTGGGGTATTTCTTCATCTCACAGCCAGATATCTTATACGGGACATTCACTTCAATATCTTGTCCTGTGTTGTATAATATCTTTTTCGCTTTGTGATTTTCCCCACCAGAGTATTCTTGATTTGATTACTTTTTCCCACGAGCGCGCTGCAGCTTTTGTTAAGTGTGTAGCTCCTGTACATTATCACCGACAACACGCGCCCGTGCTTAGAAGCCTCCTCCCAATTATATTTTATTTTATTTATGTATCCTTCACTTAAGCCCTACATTACATAATATATGTACATATGTGTAGGTATACGTACTAAGGCCTCAATTCTTTTCTCGCCGAATGTACGCTAATGAAAAATTCATCTTCAATTTGTCTCCGCGACTTGACATGTTGATCGGTTAATGTTGCAATCGGAAATATATTTATTTTTCCACAAGATAAAAATATATGCCTGTAATCCTAATTTGAAAAAGCAACGTTGAATTATTCAGAACGATTCGTCGTTGCTTATCATATGGACATTTTAATAATAAATGTTCATATTTACTTAACACTCGACTATAATATGTACACAATAATATAATCATGTTCATAGATAAGCACTGAAGTACATAAGCTTTAAAGAATCTAGTAGCAATTTTGACAAAATATTTTATCCAATTTACCTACTCATATTCAAATAAAATATCATTGAATTAAAAAAGGAATAAGTGAAAGCACAAAAGCTTCTAATATAAAGTTGTTATGAGATGAGTGTGAAAAATAAGTTTTACCACTGTTTCAATGGGTTGCAAAGGGATGAAATACACAAAATGCTGATGAAACTTTAATGAGTTCATTAACGATTAAACTCCTCTAGCTTCATGTCGGAGATATTAGCTTACTTGAATGCTAGCTAACCTCCGTATGCCAGAAAAATATCAAACCGCTAAAGTGTGGAAGTGGTTTTTGAATGAGATCACAATTTTTTCACGGCCAGGAATGTCACTGAACTTACAAAGTGAAACTTGTAAAAATAGTTTGCTTTAACTAACGGTCGCATAATACGTATTTATATCATTTCATTTAAAATACTGTATTTGTATATGAGAATATATATTTATGTATATAAAACGAATGTTTGTACGTATGTTTCTACCTATACATATATATTCAAGTATGTATGTTTACTTATATTTATGCAAATACAAAGTTTTATAATTACACCCACCAGAATTGGTAGCCTAACCTTTGGAAGAGATCATTGCCCTTTGAGTGTTTTTTTTTACTAATTTTTATCCGTCTGAAATAAAATATAATCTAGCGTTATCCAGATTAATCTAGCTGTTAGATGAAGCTGGAAAATGCTAGTCAATGAGCAATCAAATAAATGAAAATGTGGGTGTGCGAAAAATGATATATTTATACTATTTCAAAATAATAAATGAATATGTATCATTTTCAACAAACATAATCGCAAAAATGTTATGAAGGACTTCAATATACGTACATGCATTTTTATAGAAACATTCATGTTTATGCCGATATGAAAAGAATCAGTTTGAGCGCGACGTACATATATACGTCTTTCAATTTAAAGTTTATTGAATATTTTGATAAGAAAGTATGCACTGGACATATTCCGTAATATTGAATCGACAACAAAGCAAAGCCATTCAGCGTATCCTCGTGGATAAATTTAAATTCAAAACATAACATAATATAGTATGGAAATACGAGTGTCGCTTATCTTTCGGCGACGGCGATTGATTTTGACGTGCCGCTGAAAGTTTTTCCCCTGCGAAAACATCGTATTATCTCACCGCCAGCGGAAGTACTTAATATTGAAAACGAGGTAAATATATGATATAATATATATTATTCTGTGGGTTTCAATTAAACGTCGTGACGTATTAATCACGAGGCCGGTATCTCGATTTAAGACTCACGCACCGGTCGGAAAACAAACGGTTTATGGTAATTTGGCAATTTTTCCTAGGCGTGTCCGACACCTTGGCCGGACGATTCGGTCGGGAGAATTCATTTCGGGTCGATTTCGAAACAGTCTGTTATTTTTTCCTCAACCCACTGAGGGCCCGAAACGAACCATGTCCAAAGTGATAAACTATATTTTGTCAACAATGATAATGGGAGAGGCGGCAAAAGTCCCCCTCGCAAATCCACACAGTTAAACGTTTTCATCGCAGCTTTACCGCTAAGCAATTCCCCTTTTTCATTATGAAATATAACCGCCGTTATTCGGAAAATATAACAGCTGAACATAAAAAAGAAAAAAAAAACAACAACAACATAACGACACTCCCGTATCCAATAATCGTACTTTATCGTATCAATTTGGCTGCGAACAAATTTTATAAGTAATGCAGGTACCTATTACACGCAGTATAATGTCAAGGCTAAAATTCATAATACGTACATAAGAATATTGTTTTATTTTGATTATGATCGAACTTTACATATTTTAAGTATGTAGGTATAATATGAAAAGTGTTTGTAAACAAAATGTATTTATATTTTATTTGGATACGCTAATGTTACGTAGCTGCATTTGCATATTGAAAATAGAAATTCGAATTTTTATATATGGTTTTTCGCTAATATTTAACCATTTATGAAGTATTATAATTATATAATAACACAAAATAAGTTATATGATTTTGTGCCTCTCATTTGGTAGAATAATAGCTAGTTTTGTATATGTATTCAGTATATAAACGTTTGTTTTCTTTGCAAATGTACATATGATACAATAAACATAAAAATATTACCTAGCTCTACATAAACTGGGTCAATTCGTAATTGAAGTTTATGAAGAAAAATCAATAAAGCTAAAATTTTCCCAACTAAAAAAATTATTAATAAATTGGATACTTATATAAAATCATACGTAGCTAATACATTATATTGATTCTGAAAAAAATATTCAGTATTGAAAAGAGTAAAAAAATACATCATTCTGAATATTCAGGTATATTAATGGTCTAAAAATTATATTATATGTAATAAGCCATACTTTCATGCTCTCATACTTTAATTTCACTCTTCTCACGGCCATACGTGGAAATAACAAAGACATAACAATATTTTCAATAGGATTTTTGCGATAAAACAGGAATGCCAGACGTTGGTCAACTCAGAGTATTGCTAAACGCAGTTCCTTTTTGCACAAAAATTGATTCACTACTCTTTATTTCTCAGAAAAGCCATGATGTTTTGCTCCCTTGATTTAAATGCTTATAGAGTGGTCTATTTTTATTTTATTCTCAATTATTTTTTATATTTAATTTATAACAAGTCCTTTAGTCATGACAAGTCGATAAAAACCACCCATATGATACGACAGTGTCAGTATTTACATATATTTAATTTATATCAGTCATGGCTTCCGATTCAACAAGTTCAGAACATCAGACTGATTCAAGCAGTACAGTAAATAATAAACAGTTCAACGCATCTCTCAAGTTCATATACTAGTTCTAATTAAAAATTTATCTTTTAAAATATAATTAAAGGATTTAGTGTAAGAATAATCTTTTTTACTATAACTTGTATCAGAACTTTAAAATTATAAACTTAATAAATGTAAAGAGATATTGATTGGAATTTCGACTGAGTTGTCATTATCTTAATAAAATCAAAAAGAAAACATAAACTACCCCTGAAACATGACAGCATGTACAAATATCTCATTAAAAAAACATCCAAAACTATTAAATATATGTACCCATGTAATCAGTTTTTGAATGAATCCGTCATACAGATTATGTTCAATATTACGTAGTGCTAAAAGTATATAATAGACATTGACAATATTGTTACAAACGTACATATGTACATACATACATATATGCTACAAGGTATTATTTGTTGAAAGTTATTTTAATTGACACACGAGCTAGTTCATTACAGAGTTAAAGTAACAACTTTTGCACCAAACACGAGAATATAATAATTGAATAATACAGACGATTCGTTAGCGGAAGTCACGCAATCCATTATGTATTTCTCTCGGACAAATATAATCCAAAATATCAAGAATTGCTCTTTGAAGCGTGTGCGCTTATTGACAAACAAAACAGTTTCTGTGTATGTAATAACATGTTGGCATAACGAGTGAACATATTTTACTTCATGAGGTATGTTTGCCGACACTGTTAACCGAGAAAACCACCCCGATTCCGAGATAATTTCGAATTGAGAATTAAGCTTACGGTATTACGCTGTGCAAAGTTATTATGGAATGTTAAATAGTTTAGTGGTCTAGACATGTGAACCAGCCCACTGTTTCTAACAAGGACAGGAAGTAAAGCTATATTTAATATATTTTGAGGTAACTGACTGCGAAAGATATAATATAATATACATTTTTTTATCAAAGAATAAACGAACTTTCATACTCGTTAACTTCGTCCAAGTTTAAGTTAATCGAATGCTATTTTCATTTTTATACGCCGGATATACCTACTTGTTAAAAAGAAGGCCGAAATCTTTTGTCGAGAGCCCGACCGTTTCCCTTTTCTTAATTAAAATATAATAGGCTGGGACTTTCGGGGAACCGCATCCCCGCAAAAGGAAGTGAAAGCAATTTCAAACGAAATTTTTGATTAAATTATCAATGGACTTTGATTTAATTTATTCCCGACTAACACAGATCCACGATGCGAATTCAAATCATCAGTTTGATCACCTGATTTTGGCATATCCAACTAGACACGCAATATCGTGCATATTTAAATTTAACCACAATCAATTCGAATAACAACATATAAACACAAATGAAATATTACAAGTGCAACTGAACTATTTTGTACACCAAAACGTAAAGCTGGAAGCTTTTTTCGAAATGTACGTTCAAGCATAAGCGAAAAGTACGTATGTACATAGAAAGGTATTGCTGAAATGACGCAGTATAAAAAAAACGAATGAACGCTCTCATAAATGGCCGTTCGTTGAGCTTTTCTCGTTTTGCCGTGGAAATGTGGGAAAGCGCGATGAAAATGAGGGGAGCTTTCACGCGCGCGTTAGTTAAGCAATACGAGACGCGTTAAACGTTGATTATATTCGTTTGAGATATATATCTATGTATACATATATATTCAAAAGAATCTGTGTCCATATTATATAAATACTTCGCAGGTACATGTATTTATTATATAAACGAAGCGTTCCACCTGTTGATTGAACGAATCGAATGAACGAAGCAAACAGTAGTCTGTAACTTATTATAGTCCTTTTATCTTTATTTCTATGTATATCTACAACTGTTTTTTTTTCAACTATTTAAACAATGAACCTGTATAAACACTTTCATTTGATAAAGAAATTGAAAAACTCAAAGCCTTGACTCTATAACGGAAACGTTATAATTGAAATCAATTATTTTATTCAAACAGATGTATTTGTCTATTTAATATATTTAAATACTGTTTTTTGTCTGTAATAAGAAAACTTATCGTATGAAAGACGTTTCTTTTGAATTTCTTATGATCTGCGGGAAATATAAATTACCATTAAAAAAAATACTGTTTAAACATTGATTTATTCTCGTTACATATATTAAGTGAAAATAAACGAAAAATATCAAAGCAGTTTACACAAAATTTTATATACATTTTATGAGTTTATAACAACCACACCCGTCTTAAAAATTGCTCCAACGCTACAAATGTATTATAAAAATTAATAATTATTTATTAATTATTAAAAGAAATATAAATCCATTTATCAATCACGGCATCTATGTTAAAAATTTTGCAGCAATTTCTAACCAGCAAAAATTGAGACGCTGAATAGTTTGAAGTTTTGTGAAAAGGATGGAACACGGTTACCAATTTTTTTGAACCGTTTCATTGAAATCAGATGAATTGGAAAACTCTGATAAGAAACAATCGACCTTGAAGTCAAATATCCAAGGTCTGGCCAGCAGCATATGAGATAGATCTCGTGACCTCACAATCGAAAGCATCACATGATAATCATTCATGAATGCTGCTGGAGTTTTATATATGTATGTATGATTTGAGAGTTTGACTTTTTGCATTTATTTTATAAGTACATACATATAAAATAAATGCAAAAAGTTGGAAAATAAATATTTTACAATCGTAAAAATGATTAAAAATTAAAACCAATCAAATACAAATTATGACAGTTTTCAATTACATAGTATTGCTAAAATTTCATATGAAATTTTCACGATGCAAAAAAGCCACATATTGAATCTACAATTTAACCGTTCGTCATATTCAACACGACCCATACATTGAACGACACATTTTCACAAGTACATCACTTTTGTATTATTAAATAAAAAGGACATTCTGGGTCTTTTGCCCACTGAACCGACACATTATTGTGCTACCAAGTAGAAATTTCATAGCATTAAAGAATCATTTTAAAATGGTATTAGAGCGCCGTTTACTTAATGCTACATTCTGCTTCGCCTACCTACATACAAATCTGAATGCGAATTTTCTTTCAGCACAGATCTGAATACCTAGAAGTGAGATTGTCGTTTTCAATATTGAATACGCTCAGAAGGAAGCATATTGTTTCATCGAATGGGGCCATAGCCAAGTCGTAAATATGTATGTAAGCGAACGTAATTTAAAATCCTCGGGAACAGGGCGACTAACGAAGGAGCATGACTTGCAACCAACATGCAATCTCTCTGAGGCATGCGCTTTCCCCATTCGCAAGGATATCGGATTTTAAAAGCACCTACATACATCTATGTATACATATAATGACAGAATAAATTCTGGAATTTACCGGTGAACGTGTTCCGCTTTGCATATTAAAAAAAAGAAAACTAGCATTAAATTATCAAGTCTTACTTAATTTTACTTTGAAATGTTTGTACACACCAAGTCAGTAGAAAGTACTCAAACAGCTTTTAAATACAGTGAATAAAAAAATTCGGTTTGAGAGGAAAATATATTATGAATAGCCCATAAGATACAAAGTTTTTGTAAGTGCAAATTTTAAATATTAATGAATAAATCAAAAGCGAGAAAACTGGCTTTTAATCATCAATTTGTATTTCGTTTATACAAAATAGCTTCTATACTGCTGTTCTACGTTAAGTATTATAGAAAGTGCTGGCTTTTAACAACATTTAAAATATAGTAAATAAAAAAGTCAGCTTGTATTAATTACTGTATAGGTGGAAAACAATCTTTCATGTAAATTATAATATTAATTTACATGAAAGATTTGAGATATGAGAAGAACTAATTCATAATTTTGTTTTTGTTATGTCTAATTGATTATTTTGTTTCTTGTCTTTTCTGTTATATTTTTGACCATTGTGGCGCATTAGGAATTCCTGTAATGCTACAACGGTCCAAACTTTAAATAAATAAATAAATAAATACATAAATAAATAAATAAATAATAATTAAAAAATTTTCCACCCGAATAATTAATTGCTGGTTATTATCAGTTCGATTATAATTTTCCTGTGTTCATCATTATTTTTGTAATTGAATGTGATGTACGAGTGGAATTTTGATTTCCTCTCTTCCATTCGGGTCTCACAGGGATGTTTTGTATTTGCGGCTGGTTTGTATATATCGGTGCTGGCTAAAGGTGCAAGACATTCCCTACTTTTTATTTTATTATTTGATGATTTGACTTCATTTGCTATTATTATTATGCTATTGTTTTTTATGATTACGTATAAATTTATTTCTTTTCCGTGTTTATATTTAAATATTTTTATTTTTCTCATCTCTATATATTTTTTCGACCATTGTGGCGCAATACGGACTCCTGTATTGCCGCAATGGTTCAAACTACAACGTAAAATAAAAATATCTACGATACTGTATAATTGTTTATAATTGGGCGGGAAAGCGCATCGGGGTTAACCTGTTAAGTTTTTCTGGTATATATGTATGTATATGAATAAAATGAAATAAAATAAAAATGATATTATATAAAAATTTTCATACATTAAGATATATTTTTATCTAAAGAAATCACTTCATAATAAAGTAAAACAAACTATGATGAAGAAAAAAGTTTAAAATCTAATCATGATTAAAGTTTTATAATACATATACCAAACGTTACTTACATTGAACACACAGAAAATTGTCTGCCATTTCAGCAAAAAAAAAATGAATGAACTGACGGATTAATCCGTCAAAAATGACAATGATGACATATTCGTGTTATCTAACATGAAATGTATTTATGTGTGTACATACATACATAAATAATGCAAATATTACAAGACACGCGCACTTTGGAATATTATACAAATAATAATAATCGGATCTTATATTATCTATAGTAAAAGTATATGAAAATAAATGTATCTCTGCATATATAAAAAAAACTTGCCATATAAAAATTGAAATTTAACTTTGAAGGTTTCACAAAATTCAGTCAAAACCAAAATCATCGATCAATCAGTTGCCTCATTATATTTTTCGAATACATAACTCACTCGGAACGTATCCGATAGGAGACATTGTTAAGGCGATAAAATGTGGGATTTGGCAATCGAGCAAGTTTGCGCCAAAACACACACACACACACACACACACACACACACACACACACACATACATACATACGTGTGCGATATTAGAGTTAGAATGGTAAAACAAATGACCAAGGATAAACGGAAGCTAAACAACGTTTCGCCCGCGACTTTTATTGCGTTTCGCAAATCCGGAAAATCCCCTGGAATCGTCCTACTTCTGAGGGGCGCGCACGATCGTGAACTTCCACGAGATTTTCCGGAGACCAAATAAAAATCGCCGACACAACACCATTTGTCAATTTTTTTCTATCTGCCAGAAAGCAGGGGATTTCACGGTTGGACGACCGACAAGACAAAGGAAAACAATGACGCGACGTCCTTGATAACGACCTATGTTTGTAATGATTTAAGGAAAATCTCGACGTTCTGCTTCGGACGCTTCTATTGAATAAAATAATAATATTTATATAAATAAAACTCCAGCTGCGTACGTTACATAACGTGTATACGGAAGGCTCGAAACTCAAACAATGTAAATTAACGAATATGTTAGAGTCAAAATATTCATATAAACTTTGCTCTACTGTACAAGTCAATATTTACTAGGCTCATTGAGATACCTACGGAATAAACAATTCTGAATACGTTTTGTATAAAATTCATAATTAATTGTATTGGCATACATATGTATATGTAAATATGTAGCAAAAAATGCTACATATTTACTCTAGTTCAAAACTTTTATCATATAAACGAAAAATTTTCATCGATTTTAAACAATGTACACATTGTGACTTCAACCTGATCAATCTATCTCGACAAAAATTGGTTTGAATAGGTTGTTAAAAAATAATAATAATTTACAAAGTACCTTTTGCAGTTTAATTGGGTCGATTTTGATTTGTTTCGACTATTTAAATATAATTCAAAGTCACGGTTTTATCAGAAACTCTTATAACAACCGCGCTTAGTTCAAAACCGCGATTCGTGGTTTTTTTTAGAAAATCGTCATTTTTTTTATGTTACCGTCATTGTTTTGAATACAAAAGTTGTTGAGAACTTCCTTTGGTATTTATCTTTACTTGAAACACCAAAAAAATGCCAACAAAGAAAACAAAAGTTGACACATTTTGACCCAAAAATGCGTACCAACTTTTGAAAGTAACCAAGCCAACTTATTATTATTGCCATAAAGCAAATTTTAATAATAAACATATAATACATACATACAATATTCGAAATCACACCCAGTTTAAGACCACCGGCATTTGAAGTTTATACAGCAATTAATCCTACCAACAGTTGAACCGTTGAAATATGACCCAACGGAATGTTCCACCAATAAACCAAACGTCGTATATTTCATCGGATTTAAACGCTCCTCGTCCATTTTGCCCTTGACGAGTTTAATCCATATAACCCAGTGGAATTTGCTTTCGCAGTACACAAACTGAATAGCTCGCGACCAATGCACGACAACCATCTTACATAATGATCAAGTTTTGTGCAATTGTTTCAAAACTTACGGGTCATTCGTGGCCCCAAAGCAAGGACGTTGACCATAGAAAATGAAAAGACTAAGCTTGCAAACAAAAACATAGAAAACATAGCCTTGTAAAAAGGGGGTCATTTATCCCCAGAGACGTTGTTAAACCTCGTTGTCCAGCGGGTCGAAAGAATGTTGATACATAAAAGTACATGTTCGTGACATGAAGTCGTCCTAGGTACATACAATATATGTACATATGTGTATATGGACAGCTAAAGTGCACAGCTTCGTCTAAAACTAGGTAACAGGTTTTAGAATTACACAAACGTTAAAGAAGTCTTGCTGAGACGCATAAGTCGCTCTTAGCAATTGAATTTAAAATTGACCATGCAAAAAGAGGATTACGTTCATTCGAGAAAATAATTTAAGCTTGTAAATAAAAATATATCAATATTGCATCTAAGCAAATTTTGAATATTATATTTGATTATACTAAAAAAAAGTCTGAAAATTTTAATCCCGATTAGTCTACGGAGCTATATATCTATATAAAAATAATACATTAATTCCAGACGTAAAATATAATAAATTTCATCTTGGAGTGAATCTCATATTTCTAAAAAATCAATACATTTTTATTGTACAAACGAGCAAATAAATATACGAAGATGTAAAGTATTATACAAACTAGTATATATAGTTCGTTCACGAACATACTAGTTTGTTCATAGAATAACTAATCTGGACAGTTATAGTATATATACACATAAGAATAAATTGACAAACGAACTATGTACATATGTAGTTTAGCACAAACTATTAGGCATAAAAATTTCTCTATTATTAGACCTATGTTTGCATGCTTACCTTTAGTTACAATATTTTTAAAATTAACGGAAACTGGAACTATAGCAACGTTTTAATGTGGTTCTCATAGAATTTTTCATTTTAAATACTTGGCGTATTAACATCCCAAAGGTTTGACAGCTAAAAGTTTGATGCGACACCTGCTGATTCTATTTGAAAATAGCTTTTGAACTTTAACTAACTAATATAACATATAACTAGTACATATGTTCATGAACGAACTAGAGTGAACACCTGTGTTAAAAAACGTGTATATAGATAAATTGAGATAAATTGATTTTGTAATTAAAATTATCACTACTAAATATGTATGTATACTTCAGATAATTTTTCATTAATAAAATAATTTAAGAAGTAATTGATTCATTAGACATCTTAAAAATAAACTATAATTGATTTATTCCTCAAAAGCAATGAATCTCGATATGTATGTATTATTTACCCTCGTTCTACATATTATTAAACTAGGATGAGACGAGCCACTTGAGCCCACTAACCATGTCTTTTCAAGTACATAAATAAATAACGAAAATATAAATTAATACTCAAAACTATGAATAGGTCTCTGGCCGTTTAGATATTTATGAGCCGCATAATAAATAATTTAAATATGCTAAGGAACGTCCGAAATCAAATATCTACATACCAATAGTAAATAATAAATATTTATTTATGTACATGTATTTACATTTAAACTTAGTACTTACAATCGTAAAAGGCTAACTTTGCGGCTAGTTTTCGCAATACTTTTTTATGAATACGTACGATATTTTTTTTATGAAATGTTCAAACAGACAGACATCGCTAAATTAACACATTCTTATGTATATCAGAATTTTTTTTATATATTTGGATATACAAATTATGTATATACGTGAAAGTGAATGAAAGGGTGCTTTCGGCGAATATCTCTTCAATAAATAATCCACCTGTCGTGTTTATAAATCAATAAGCGAAACCCTCGGCCCTCGTCCGCATCCTTCGACGTAGGGCTTTCAGAAGTGTCCGAATAACGACGGTGCCTTCTATTTGTAGGTCATTTCTATACGCGTTTTAGCGAATGCGACGAACGCGTGCACAAATGACCGTCATAAAACGTTATACGAGGCCCACTTTTACGACCCACCCTGTACGTAGACCCCGAAGTGTCGGAAGGGGGGAAGGGCGAGATGCGAAAATTGCAGAAACTTAGGCCCTTCGCCGAGAGCAAAGCAAAGTCCCACTCTGAAAACTTTACAATACGTGAATCCGCTTAAGCCCAATAATGAATTGACGTTCGGAATCCACCGAAAGCCCACGGCCGTGGGAAATTCGATACTTTTCCAGCGATGGGGAAAATTTGGTGCATAATTTTCCATACGCTCAGTGCGATAGTGCGTCACGAAACGTCAAACGGTCTTTACGTTTACGTTCGAATTCAATTATCGTAATTAATTCTGATCCAATTTCAGTCGACAGACAAAGAAGTTTCCGAATCGTACCATCATGCCCCGTACTTTGAGATAATCAAATTAGCGTAATGGAAATTTAAATATTTCCCCGTGTCATTTATTTATATAGAAAGCAAGCAGCTTTGCCCACATATTATTCCATTTATTACCGCTTTGTATTGTATATTATTATGGTAATGTCGGGCTGAAAGTTGAACCTTAGCGTACGTATTTTGATTGCTACATGTTTTATTTAATCAACTGAATATATGAATGTGTTTCCACCATTGAAACGGCAAATTTTTTAAATAAAACCTTTTCAAATGACAGTAAAACAATCGTAGCTAATTACGGTGCGATGAAATAATACGCAAATACCTCTTATTAGCAACGTGCTTAATTAACATGCCACAAAAACACACCATTAAAAGTCACGTCACTTTTCGATTGAAATATGGCTATAAAATTCACATATGTATACAAGTGTGAGTTACATTGAAACTTTCTTATACAGTTAAATTATTCAAATTTAATATCTTACATAAAAGCAATCTCAAGTTGGATTGAAATGGTATTAAATATGTCACATAAGTTTATTTCAAATTTACAGAACTATAAATTTGAAATGTTCGACATGCTTACCTGTGCCTTTTGACCAACCGATTATAATATTGAAAGGCAAGTAAATACATTACAAAAATAAAAAAAAAGCTCAGATGATCTGCTTACAGATTAGAGGGAATACATATTTTGAAAATACAAAAAGGGGATTAGATTTGGCTGCTGAAAACTATGTACATATATACACCACAGCTTCGGATGTCTTGCAAAAATGAAAGTATCAGAATTGATATTTTTATTTAATCGTTGTTACTATTGTCTTAGACAATTTGTCTATTTATTACGATCGCTTGAGGGACTACCTAATTTTTTTTTGTATTTTTGGCACAAGTTCAACGCAATATTTTGGACTGACTGCAAATAACCAGACCAATTAATAATTATGGGTACCAAACTTAATTTCTTGTGCCATTCAGCCTTATCAATAAAATTTCCATTGTGTACGTTCCATTTAGTTCCGTTTAGACCATTATGGCATTACAAGAATTCCTTATGAGCCACAATGGTCGAAAATATAACAGAAAAAAATACAAATGTGTACATAATACATCAAAAACAATAGCAACAAAATTTAAACAAAATAGAAGTAGTCACAAAACATGTAATAATAATTGAATGTAAGGAAATGATTTAGGAATGTTTTGTATCAACAGTCAGCACCAATATACATACATGTGTACAAGAACCAGCCGGGATTACAAAACATCCCCACGAGGATTGAATGGAAGAGAGAAAATCAAAAGTCACTCATACATCACAGCCACTTACTTACAGCCACAGGCTACCAGACAAATATATTAAAATGATCTTTGACAACCTACGCTCACTGAAGTGTAAAATATCACATTCAGACACGGCAGCAATGATTTCATTAAGTAGTCGTATAGCTCTGGGAATAGGAGCCATCCGATAAAGAATAGGAGCCAATATGATGTCTCCTATAATTATTAGGGACATAAAGTCCCAAACTGTTACAGAAACGAAGGGCATGACATGTTACCAGGTAGAAGCTAGAGAACAAAACGAATTAATGTGAAGTTTCTCTGAAGTCCAAGGGGATTATACCCAAGCATGCCCAAAAAAAATGGAGTAGGGTGGAGATATGGGTAATACCCACAAGACATAAAAGACATTATGCGCTTCATGATTTCAAGACGGGTTACATGATATCGTAAAAGTTGACAAAATTTAATTATTAATTTTTGATTACTCCAATCTCGAAAAAATACTTCAAATACTGTTATTATATAATAGAGTATCACGTGATATTTTTCAACGCCGGTAGAAAAATCAAACGCGCTTTCAAAGCTAACGATCGGTAGTCATTTAATCTATGCGTACACTTTTCCCAAAGTTCAAAAGGGAAAAACCAAGAGACTTTCTATTTAAAAAGAGCTTACTTGTTTATTTTTCTTATTCCTACAAAACTTTTGTGTATACCTATGCGGCGTATCCGCCCATAAGCTCATTAGCATACCGTAATAGGGAAACCCCGACCGACAGATCGTATCAATACAACTTTTCGTGTTATCCCGGATTTCGGAGACACCATTATCAAGAAATAATATCCGTTGGGAGATTTGTTCCGAATTATTATACGTATACGGATATCTCCTTCAATGTTTCTTTGCGTATCCCTTCTAAACACACAGAGGCGTTTCGCAAGTTCACCTAACAATAACGGTTGTACCTCAAAACAGTCCGAACAATAAAACACATACATACATACAACAATGTACGTATAAAAGATGAGGCAATCTCGAAAGCAGGATAAATCTCTTCAGTAAGAAAATATATATCACCATACCTCGCAGTTTAATAAGGAAAATTTTATATATTACATTTAAGTAACAAGTATAAGTTTATTTTCAATATTTTGTGCAAAAAAATATGAAATAGTAATTTCATTATATGTATATTCTATGATATCATACAATAATTCCTGTTTGGTTTTTATATTTTACTAATCCTTTATATAAAACTTCTCTAATTCGTATATATAAAGGTCCATTCAGATGGGGTGATTCTATCTTCATAAAAAGCCTATCTGCGTGTTAACGATAGACCGATAAATACAAAATTACAAATTTGATACATAATAATTTAACTAGCAGTGTAGATAAGTGGTTAGCATATATTCTTTCGAACATAGTAGTCACTGGCTCAAGACCCACTAGTTGCTGCTATCCAGACCATGGTTTGAGACTCCAGATCAATCGTTTCCTATCAGAGTTTGCCAATTTATCTGATTTTCATTGATTCGTATAAATGCTGCAAATTTATCCATAAATGTCTTGCAAATTTCGAGTAGGTATAAAAAAATGCTCCGAAAATGTAAGCTTATAAAACATAGATAAAGTAAAAAATTTGTCATGATGTATCCATAGGTGTCTCTATGATACTTTGTTAAAACTATTCTAAAAATTGTATATCAATGTTTGTTATCGGAAGTTGCATTGGGGTTTACCTGTTAGGTTTTGCTGGTATATCCTATACGTACATTTGTAAAAGTAATTAAATGAAACTCCAACGAATAAAAATAAATTAGTGACTTTTGCCACACATCGTATGTATCTTAAGGATTTAATTCATATTAAAGCGCTTCGGTTAGAACGTATCTAATATAATACTTTGTAAGCAAACCCTATTGTGTAATTTGTTCTAAATTGCAGCGATTCTCGTAAAACAGGAAGAAACTATCCGCACACGACAACCGTATACTAAAAAGAAGTATATGGGATAAAAAGGAAATAGAATAGGCTGTAAAGCCTCAAAAGGGCCACAACTACATACATGAGTTGGAGGAAACTTGAGATGAAGCCTTTAACTTTTCCACGCACGAAATATTTAACATTCGACGGAGAGTACTATAAAAAGCCACCTCGTGAAAGGTTTCCTTGATGTCAAGTTCGAACGAACTTAACCTCACTTATGTATATACGGGTACCCTTTTTCCGTCCAATAAAATTGTATATAATTTAAAAAAAAACTATACATTTAGATATCCGTTTTTGAAACACAAATTTTCAAATTATATTGCACATTTTCATTTATAAAACAACCGTTCTGATATAATGAAGAAATACATAAAAAAGAACAGCCCTAGGCGATTGCGAAATCGTTTGAACTCATAATTAGACCATGTCAATACCGAACGGAAAACTCGGAACAATCAAACTACGGAAAATCACAGGAAAATGGAGCGGGAAGAGTGGGTCGAGGGGAAAGGTGGGTGGGGGGGGGGGGTTGTTTCCCAATTCGGAAATCTGCGATTCGTCGACGCGGAAAATTCAATACGCTCGCGTCCGAAATGAAAGGCGAAAACTAATGAAGTGTTTGTCTACTGGGCGAAAGTGGCGAATTTTTATCCTACGACGAGACTCGAATAATTGCCCACCCCTGCCCTCCCCCGGGGGTGATGGACTCGGCGATGGTTAATTTTTCACTCGACAGATTTCAATTTCTTTTCAAATAAATTTTCCATTACCGTGGACTGCGTCAAAGCCTCTTATATACCGAACGGTGGCCATAGCCGTTCCCCTTTCGCGAAAATCTACACCGAAAACGATCGCTATACCATCACATTGACGATAATTAGTTTCACAATCGATACCCTATTCGATTTGTGTCAAAGAAGTGTCTTTAAACACCATAAAATTGGTTGCATCCTATCCGGGAGCTTTAATGAAAACGCCATTAAGAAAAGTCTTATGAGAATATTGCGAGTGTTCAACGGACTCTACGTCAATTAACGAGTTCAATATATTTCCAAATTAAATAATAATTGATTTTGTAATAAATTAAATGTAAATATTTTCAAAAACACGCACAAAAAGTGAAATTAATGAAAATTTAAAAATAACATTCGCGAACCTAGTTTGCAATATCAAATTTCAATTATGAAAAAATAGTCATGTACAGTTTAACATCACTGAAAAAATAGTCATGTACACTTTAACATCACTGAAAAACGATTTTAATTTGTGTTTTATTATATTTATGTACATACAAAAAAATTATAACAAAGTAATATTGTATACGAAATTTGATACTACATATTATCAATGTAAATGAAATTCGATAATAACCTATATATATATACCCATATATACACATGATTTTTTCCAAAAAAATGAATTAATAATATTTAATATAAGAATAAATAAAATTGGGTAAAAAATTAAAAAAAAAATACATTTCAATAAAGCTTACATCTTAATTTACTCGATCATATTATATTTCACTCGAATCAGATATCATAAATTGAATGTAAATAGTATTACAGTATATTTTGCATGGTTTGGTTTAAATATGATAAAAATATAAAATAAAATTGTCTTAATTTATTACAAGAATCAACAAATTAAATTTTCATATATACATATAATAAACATCATCTTATTTTCTAATTTTATGCAATCTAAAGTTTAAGGGAAGCCTCCGAAGAGCAAAAAGTTAACTCGTTAAAAGTTCACTCGACGATGAAAATTAACCTTAAAAATAATAATGGCAAAGCCCTGATATATGTATGTACGTACACACAGAGAATCGAAAATTTCCAATACACCCCAAATCATAATTAAATTTTAACAACCCAAACCCATTGAAATGGCTAATTGGGGCGCTAAGTACAACAAAGGTAAATTTAAATTTTTAATTTTTATCAAATTGAAAATATTTCATACGCCTATAAACATACGCTAAGAAAACAAATCCAAAAGTAAAGAAACCAAAAATTAATTGCACTAAACAATCAAAATTTATTGAATCAATAAGAAATGGGTGTCATCGATGCCTACTAAATATACATATGTACATAAATCTCCTACTAATTCATTTTCTCTCAAGTATCCTTTCAATATGTCATACTGTATTTCAATTCTTGTTACATACAACTAATAGAGATTGAATTTCCATCTCAAAAATGAATAAAAGTGTAACGTGGGAACATGAGTGCATTCGTGGGTGAACAATAGAAACCCCCGGATTAGGCTAACGGGACTCTATAAGTGCCCAAGCAAAGGATACGCTAGAGTTCTCATAGACCCGGGTAAGTGCGTGCGATTTGCCAGGGTAGACTAGGTCCCCATACCATAGACTCATTAATGGATCAGGGAAGCTATGCTGTGCAACTTGTCCTTTACATATAAGGAGGTACAGGCGGTAGATTATTCTCGAGTGAGCGGTGGTTACGTGTGGACCTCCTGAATCGTTGAATAAATGCTGTGAAGCGACTGTGGCTTTTCAATTGGATCCTGAACTCACCCCTACGCAACAATAGTACCAAACATTCAACCAAAAACAAAATAGCGTGTGGGCAGAGCGTTTTTGTAAAAGCCTGAAGACAATTCCTGCCTAGATTTGAATCACAACCCTAACATCCTTCAAGCATCACTACATACAGCTTACGTTGAAAGTACTCGCACTTGTCAAAAAGTAAAGAGGCTAAGCTTGAAATCAAGTATTTTAAGAAGGACATCGTGAGTGTAAAGAGGCATTTTTATTACAAGCGTATCCTGCAATTGCGTCCTTTTTCTCTCGTCTCTCGACTCAGACTTTGCAGAAAGCTCTCTCGGAAAGCTCGGACTTTATAAGGGCGGGAGGGCGAAAAAAAAAAACCAGCAAGTCCACTCAGCTGGCGTGGTCCAAATACGGAATTATTTTCAGCTTGATGACACATTACTACTGATTATGCGTGGTTGTGACCCCAAACGACCCACTTCCGCGCGTCCATCTCTAAGAGGGGTCGTCCGGTTACCACCGGGTTTTTTTTCCTCCCTTCCTTTTTTCGAAGCCCTCTATATATTCTATCTACTTCTTCTCTTTCCCCTCCGCCACCACCTGGTACTGAACAACTTATCACTTTCACGGTTTGGTACCGAGTGCGTGCGTTTGCTTCCGGCGGCAAAAAGGGTCGTTTTTATCCATATTTGGCCGCGATAGGGAAGCCGCGCGTTATGAAAACGTATCGTAAAAAATAATAAGAATCAGCGTGAAGCTGTTTCTTGTGTTCGCCGGCCGCTTAAGCTCTAAAAATTCACAATGTAAAAATAAAAAAGGCAAAAAATTGAAACGCTCCACTTTAAAAAAATATATAATCCTCGGCGCTCTAATGATTAATAGCCTCTTTTCACCGACGCTAGAGATCCCTGTGTTATTATCATTATTGATGATGCATTCTTCACCGTATTAAATGAATCTTAAATCAAAAGCAAATTTTTTTACCCAAATTCCATGGTAAGTAAACAAAAATACACAAAACATATAATACTTAACGAAAATATAAGGTAGAATGGCGCTTAATATATTTCAAAATATATACATATGTATACTCGCCTTTTTATTTTTATTTTGAACTTGTACTTAAAATGTACAATAAGAAATTTCCGAGCAAGAAATTGGTTAAATGAATTTCGAATAAAATTTATTATAATTTTTTTACGGTCATCGTTAAAAAGAAAAATTTAAATATATGTACATATATATGGTTTTAATGTGTCGAACTAACGATTTAAAAAAGTATTTTCTTGATTTTCCTTATGCATTCACTTTATTTTTCATCGCTTTCAAATCTTTTTTTGTGAGATTGCATAAAGGACCGATATTTTTTGAAATACTAAATTGCATAAGTTATTTATATCAATCAAAATCTACAATTGTACATAAATAGCCAGCAGCATGGCTGGGTGTTTGCATTGATACTAAGCATTAAAAATAATTTATTCTGAGTATAATCTTCAATGCTGCTGGTCAGACTTGGATATTTGTGACTCCAAGTCGACCGTTTCCGATCAAAGTTTGCCAATTTATCTGATTTCATTGTTGACGCGGTTCCTCCATCAAATTGGCAAAAACCATCCTACCCACTATTTGAATATGATTTCAATTTTTTTTTATCAGTAATATAGATGTCTCACAATTTTTTTTTTATAAAGTATCTGTGTTGTGCTTATATGTCTGGTCATAGTGACGCGTTAGAGTATTCGGTAATGTCACTATGGCTAATATGTAAATTAATAAAATAAAATAAAATATACGTACAATATAATAATTGTGCGAGGAATTTTGATCAAAAATACACTTGGCCTACGGACTTCGAACATTAGGCCGAACGGATATTAAGTTGACGGACCTTTGACCGAACCGGCATTTGGCCGATTGTGTATCAAAATTGCTACAAACAGATACATCATTCAGAAACGACCTTGAAGTTTAAAGTTTTACCACATTTAAGTTTGATGTTTTTGATAAATTTAAGCAATTAAAAATTACATTTGGCCACTTGTCCGTTCGGACAAGTGTCCGTTTGGCCGAGCGTCCGTCGGTCTTGTATCCCTCAGCCAAGTGTCCATTCGGCCAAAAGTCCGTCAACCACAATAATATAAACAGACATCAAACTCTACAAGTATTCATATAATTATATTATTTTTGGTGTAAACTTTACTGAACTGTTTGTTCGACTTATTTGTGTATGTTTCGCAGAGTAGTCCTTTGCAAGATATATTTGATTTTATTTGTATACAACTTGGCGCTTAACTTAATCTTTATATTGTATTTAAAGACGAAAATTTCCACGTTGAAAATTTTGTTATAACAAAGTGTAAATTGTTTTTGTAATAAATTCTCATAACGAGTCAAAGCTTTATTTCTCGCTACGGGCAAACATTCGAAACCGTTGAACTTTTCATAAAGCAGGCCTAATTTTCTTTTAAATTCAATGAGCAATTATGGAGTGGAAACACAAAATTAAAAAAAAAAAAAACTGACACGCCATTGTTTAACATAACAAGTACCATTATTCATTTAAACAACAAGTCGAAAACTTGTAGATGTTTGCAAAGTGTCTAAACAACGAGAAGGAGAGTTATTCATCACGACTAAAAAAAAAAGAAAAAAAAAAGAGAACGTTCAGAAAGTGAGTAGATGCCGGTTCAGAAACGAAAACGAACTTTCGCGATGCATAATTGGCAAGGATCTCCAAAGCGAGAAACTTTTCACCTCGCAGTTTATTAAGCGTGCAAAATTGCATCTTCACGTCACTCAACACTAAATCCGTAAAAAATTTAAAACACATTATATTACATATGCTCAAATACATATATATATATAGCAAAAAAAAAATTGTATGGGGAAAATTATTGATTTTTTTCTCAAAGCAACGGAAGGTACATAGCCGACACGACGTGTCTGGAGAGTTATTTGATAAGCTGAAAAGTGAGATTGCCCACTTCATCACAGTGATTGCTGTCGACGGCAGTACTGTTTGCGAAATGAGCGACTCGCGAATATCTTCAAACGAGCCGATGACAAATCTCTCAGCCGGAAAAATGCGAGAAAACCGAGACGGACGACGTTCGCATCCATTTTACACTCACTGGAAGGGACGAAGACGACGACGCTTAAAGTGAAACACTCAAAATATACGACATTTTTCAAAGTCCCATATACAATGTGATATATAACGTAACGTATAACATATAAGCCTTTGAGAAATGGAAAAAAAAATCAAGAGAGAAATATTATTTGAGCACTGAGGCTAAAATTCGGAAATTAAGCCGTATAACGGAATTAAATCAAACGGAGGAAATTCTTTCTTTTTGATGTTTCATTTATTGACGGTGTAATTTCGTTGGAATTTACAGCACAAACGTAGATTAAACCTGCCCTATATAAAACATACGTATATACATTTTTTTTAATACATATACATATGTATGTTACAATCGAAATGTACATATTTTCAGTTGTAATATATTCCAACTGACTTTTTAGGTCATTCATATTCGAATGCAATTGTACTCTATAATTAAAACTCAACGTGCAAATATAGGCAAGTAAAAACAAGTGCAAATATTAATACTCGTAGGGCTACCAAAATGCTTGGATTTTTTTTGCGCAATGCTCACTACTTCCAAGATCCAAGTATAATGGTGCTATTGTTCGCTTCTCCGGAGCATATTAGAGTTTGGGTCTGTAATTTGGAGTCCCACTGTAATTAAATTCTCTATCTTGATAGAAAGAGTTCAAAAAAAGTTTCTTAGATGTCTTTATATGAGGAAATATAAATACTACCCCTATTTATTTCCCACTGACTTTTACAAGGTATGCTGGGCTTTGACTCACTATCTTCGATGAGAATTATTACCATTTCCAAATATTTTTTTGGAGTATTAAAGGGGAGAATTGACAACCCTTTGATTTTATAGGAATTTAAATTTTCTGCGCCTGAATGTGGTAGAGCTTTGCGTCATCATTTAATTTTCCAACATATTCCCGCGAAAACGTCTGCTTTCAATAACTCATCTCTTGTGAAGTCTATCCGGTTCCTTAATGTGATAGATGAATATTTGAACCTGTTCAATTGTCATATTGATAAGATGGTCAGTTTCATAAGATTCAACACAAGTCTATTTGAATGAGATGAATGATTGGTAATTTTTATTTTCTTTTTTTTTTTTTGTAAGACTGGTGTGACACTTTGGGTCAACCTGTCAGATCACATTGGTCATATTATTGTTATTTTAATTATAAATAATAAATCTACCTTTAAAAATATGAACCAGTTGTAATATAATAGTTGAATTTTGACAGATCCGATATTTTTACGAATGCTCTATAATTCAATAATGCGTTAATATTTGCATTGTAATACAAGTTATGGTAAGTAGTATCGTATTGCGATAACTCTAAGAATTTGTTCAAAACAAAAATGTGACTTTCCAACTCAAATTAATACTCGAGTGAGGTTTTCATGAAAACCCAACATCTACATCTTACCTGGTACGAACTTTATTTTTAGTTGAACTGTATTTTTAGTTGAACTGTATTTTTAGTTGTTATATATTTTGACCAGTTTGAATGTTATTCGTCATATGAATGAACTTACGTGAGTTAGACGGAATACACATGTATTTTCCTAGTCAAAATGTATTACAACTGAAAATAAACTTCAACTATTACGTTAGTTAGTACTAGGTTAGATGGAATATATTCCAACTAATCAACATATATCACAAGTCGAAGGTATACTTCAACTGTAACACATGAGTAACACATGTAACACATGTACATGAGGACAGAATGAAAAACGCGAATTTTCATCGATGGATCTAGTGGAAAACTTTCGTCGTATCACGGGAACGTTAAAAATAAATCAAAATATTGGTTGAAAATAATGTCCTGTGCCTCCAATCAATCAGGTTTTTTTATTTATCTCTTTTTCGAAAATATTTTTGACAATTTTTTATTATTTAAAAAAATAAGTGCTTAATATTCACCAATTAAAGTTTGGTAGGGTTGATTATGATAAATTTTAACTGAAAATCCAAAATTCGCGTTTTTCGTCCAGGCCTGATATATGTACATATGTACATACATATATTTACATTAGCTATATAAATTAGCTACAAGTCAAATTTACAAGCCATTTCTTTCACAATTTGATTTCAAACGACTAACCTTTTTGCACGGTGAAACTTTTTTAAGTTACTGGGCTGTAATGCGTTTCATTATTCATCTTTCAAATATTTACAACAAACGATATACTCTTATAACCACAAAAAAATAACTAAAAACTGCTTTTTCAATAAAAAAAAAATGCATCCTTTGCAAAACTGCACTTAAATATATTCATAATGTTGCTAACTTATTTGCACTTCGTTTCTCTTCTCTTCTACATATATTTTCAATGTTGGTTTGAACGAGTAGGAAATTTAATATTTGTTTATGCAACATTCGTTGTCATAAACGGATTTATTGAATTCTATCGAACTTGCTGAAGAATTGCTTGCACAAGCTCTGATATTTTCTACATATCGTTAGAGAGCTTTCATAGTCGTGCAGAAATTCCAATTTAAAATATAAATCCTACACGTTCAGTTCATGTAAATTGCGTTGAAAAATATTACTGCTTGCATAGCATGCATTTTCTTGTATTTGAACGTAAGTATCTACATATCTACACGTTTGTTTGTAAGCAAATTTGCTCATACATATGTATGCACACCGAATAAATATTAACCTCTTTTTTATTTTCAAATTATTCAAAGTACTGTAATCTATTTTCTGACAGGTTTTTTTATACATATATAAAGAGTCGTAACTTTGAAGAAAGCCCATTTCATCGCGTCATTCTTTTTCCGTGATAGTTCAAAGTTTGAAATAATTAATTAAATTAAATTTAAGCTTCCAGAGTGAAATTTTTTCTCGCTTTATTTTTGCGGGGATTTCGAAGGCATTAAAAGACATTTAGCAGAAATTAATTTTTGATAAATATTCATAAAGGCTGGCTTAGTCTGTCACCGGCGGGCACGCGACGGGCACGCAAAAGCTCGCACAGTTTCCTCCTTATCAAACTTCACAGAGAATAAAATCCACAAGTCTACAATTTTTGCAAAAATCCCTCACTCCTCCCCCCCATGCATCCCGCTTGCGTCCAAAGTAATAGGATCAAATTCAAATTTATGTAAATTTTCCATTTGCAAAATCACCGAAATTCTAACACCAACACTCTTAAATAACTAACATGATAACGAATCGTCTAATACAACTTTTTCAAAAGTGAAATCGACTACCTGCACATTTGATGAAAACCTGTTGACTCTAAGTCAATCGTTTACTATCAGAGTTTCCCAATTTATCTGATTTCATTGTTGAAACGGCTCCTCCAACAAATTTGCAAAAATCATCCTACCCGCTGTCACAAATAACTGTAAAAAATATATACAAGTCTGAATCCATAGATGTGTCTATGGATTAATTCAATAATTAATTAATTGTTAATTTGTTTTCTTCAACCTATCGAAATACAGCGATTAACGTAATAATAATGCTGCAATATTTGTAATTAATTGTCTAGGAAGGCGCATTGGGATCCACTTGCTAAGCTTTATTGATAATAGTAATTCAACGAATTGTAATAAAAATGCTGCATTGTAATTGTAATTTGTAGTTGGCCAGGAAGGCGCATTTGGGTTTACCTGTAAGGCCTTCCTGGTATATACAATGTATGTAAAAAAATAAGTAAATAAATAAATAATATATATAAATGACGACGACTTTGCACACACTTTGAATTCTATAAGGCACATGGATAATTGAAAATGACAAAATTCCGATATCTGACAGCAGAAACGTGGCTTTGGGGATGGCATACGAGAACATCCAGCTAAGCCTCCTAGGTCCTCATCTAGGGGTTGTTTATCGCTATTCAGAACACAAAGGGCCATTCTCACTCCCTAACGTTGGGGTTTTCATTCCAGCGCGTACTCTACATATGTACATACATACAACATATGATATGTATACTTTTGCCATGCAAAAGAAAATTCGTTGTTCTGATGCACTGAATGCTCTATATAGTGTGCTAGTGTGTTTTGGCTTTTCAGTTTCATTTCGCAAATGTTGATATTGCACTTAAGTGTATTCGAATCGTGAACAAAACGCGTGAATTGTTCGTGTATAAAAGCTTCTATAATCGTATTCAAAATATTGATATGTTGAAACATTTTTTTTATTATGCTAAGCGCTCGTTAGAGATGAAGTGTTTTTCAAATATTTACCTTGCCCATTTAATCTTACTTTTATATACACCGAGCATTGCGTAAATTATAAGAGGCTGCTGTACTAATTTTTGTAAACTTATAACTCTGAATTTGAAAAATTATTTTCCAGTAATATTAATCTTTTTATATATTACTGTGTGAAGCATTTTTACGTGCAGGTTTTTGCGTAAATTTTGCTCGGCGCTTTGAATACAGAATAGTTTTAGCGTTGTTTTTTTTAATATTTAAAAAAGTAAATACCAACCTAAAATACGACTCAAGGAAAAGTCATGCAAAACAGATCCTAAAAAGTTGAGACATATCTCACGAAAATGTTCGTATAAAACATTCTAAGTATAAAACTCAATGACACATAAATAATACAAAGTTTTTCTTTATAGCAAATTAAATTCCCAGCATAAAAAAACTTAAATGAAAAAAAACGAACTTTGTTTCTAAACGAACATTGTATTATAGAAATGATAAAATCTTATTTAAACTCTATGTATTACATAATATTTATTTTAAAAGTGTTTTATTTATTTATAAATTTTAACTATTTGCGTGGTTTATTTTCAACACTATTTCAAATGGGCTTTTCACGAACTTTTGGATTTTTTTAAAATCATTTCAGTACACAACAACATCGTTAAAAGTATAATTGTATAAAGTTCACGCCCTATTTGTGGGTGAGTAATGGTAGAAGTTACATACAATTGTCACGTTCAAACTTTATACTTTGCAAATTCTCGTTGTAATTGAACGACACCCCACATTCTGTAATTGGCTGCGTGGGCGAAAATGCGAGACCCTGCGAATAGATTAATGTCTTGTATATAAATTAAGCCCGAAAGACCAAAGCCAATGTGTATAAAATTTGATTTCAAAAGCAAAATCAACATGTAAGACGGGCGAAACGTGAGCTCGTTACGGGTAATCCTGAATTTATAACCGAACACAGTGGTAGACCTTTCATGCGAATTTGCCGTACGTGTGCGCTTATATAAAAAGAATTGTGAGGGGATTTTACGACCATTACGATGATGAATGTTAAAATTTAGCATTTCAACGGGATTTTCGTGCATGAAAGCGTTTTCGATACAAATCCACGCTTTTAATGGGCAATTTGATTAATACGACTCACTTGGTGAGCACTTCAATACCGATCGATCAACGTATGCGTTTGACGACGTGCACTAAGTCTGAATGAATTTTCATTTACGAAAATTTAAATGTGTATTTGCAGTTTGATTTAAGCTTTCAAATAGTCACAAAACATTTATTTGGACCGATAAAAGTTTGATGAAAACCTTCAAATGTAAAGCTAAAAACTGAGAACTCGGGTGGCGTACATAAAAAAAAATCATTTATATATGTACTAAATTTTAATATAAAAAAATTGAAAGATATGAAGCTTTTATTTTAATTTAAAGCTCAGAGGTGAAAGAGAAACGTATTGTATAGAAATATATTCATCTTTGAAAATATTATGTCGCGTTTTTTGCGCCGAAACAACGCCTATCATTGTTTTTTTCCTTTTCAATATCGAAACGATAAAAAAAATGAAGCAATAAATGTCACCGAAAAGGTGGAAAGTAAACCAACGTTGCGTAAAACGAAGGCGAAAATTAAAATTTTAAATTAAACATCAGATTTTTTCCAATGATAAAAGACGCATGTCAAATAAAACGACAATATTTTACTTGTTTCATCGTTTTATAAATGAAAACAATGTGTCTGAACTCTCTTAAATACGCAAATAATAAACACCTTACTTATATTACATTAAAATATTTAAAAAAATAACGATACTTTTTGTATAGAAAATATAGCAAAGTATTTACTCTTCTAGTCATTAGTTACAAAACTTGCAAAGATAATATTTTACATTAATCTTAACATCGCATACAATTTCAAACGGATAAAAAATTGATTACAACAAACTCTCACATCTCCAAATCCATTTAGAGAGCTCGTATTTACCAAAAGATTAACAATTCCTAAAAGGGCTTTCAACTTCACACATCGATTCGATTTAAACATAAACTTAAGCCTGCATATACACATATAATATATGTATTTAAACCGATTACTTCCCACACAAAAGCACCAATGAGGAAAACTTTCACACGGAGCAGCTAAAATCTATACGCACAAGACTTGAAGATTGAAGATCAAGGCAATAACATACAATATAATATCATTAAGCTGGCGAAGAGATGAGAGAAAAGTAGCAAACACACCCAGGCATTATTGGAACGACACATTGTTGCCCTGAATCCCGAATAAAAAAAAACATACCACGATAGAGATAAATAAGCAGGATCATAAGGAACCACTTACCGGGGAATGGATACTCGAATAGAGACATGCGAGAGAGGCAACGATTCCGTAGGAGACACAGTAATGGGTCAAATTATCGACGAATTTGCGGTAATATCGTTGGATATCGGAAAAAAACGATATTTATGTCGTAGTCGACTTTGTGTACCACTCGATAAAAATGACATTAGTCGAAATAATGCGAGGAGCCGTGTTTCACGCACGCAACTTTTCGCCTCTACAATGCGAGTTCATTAGTTTTGTTGTATGCTTCGGGAAAATTGCCTCGGAAAAGCCCCCCCCCCCCCTCCCCCAGATAACGAAACATATATATGTATAATATTATATTGATACGCGTGTGCTTTAAACATGCACGTGAGCTAAAATTATAATCGATTTGACGTACATAATTATATGAAAATATAATTATGCACATCAATATTTTCATAATTGAATGTGATATATGAGTGGAATTTCGATCATATCTCTCCCATTTGGGCCTCGCAGGGATGTTTTGTTTTTTTGGCTGATTCTTATACATATATTAGTGCTGGCTATAGGGTCAAGACATTCCCTACTTTGTATTTTATTATTTGATATTTGTACTTTATCTGCTATTGTTTTTTTCTGATTATGTATAAATGTATTTCTTGTCTGTATATATATTAACTTCTCATATATTTATATTTTTTTGACCATTGTGAAGAATTAAGGACTCCTGTAATGCCACAACGGTCCAAACTTATACTTGAATAAATAAATTATTTAATTTTCAAAGTATGTATATACATATATATGTACACAGATATATTATAAAACTGAACTGTTAAATGATCTGAATACAAAAATACACATGTGAAATTGAGCTATGGTGCAATTTTTAAATATGAAATTTGATGTGTTTATTAACCGAAAGAAGCTGGATATATGTACTTGTTATGAAAATTGTATGTCATCCCCATTTCTTTTTAATTTTTGCTTATCTCTTGGTCTCTTTATGAAAGTATCGTTGTCTTATTATCGTCTTAAGGAATACGGAATAAATGCATTATAAAAATATCATTATATATGAGTGTCTACCTTTCCTTATTTTGAGAAATATCTCGCAGAACATTAAATATAATGTGTTACGTTTAACAATATTTAAAAATACTGGTGGCCTGAAATAGTTTATTTTGCTTTTCCGAAATTATGGACATTTGAAATTAAAATAAGTGATACCAATTTGTGTATTGAAAATTTCATCTCCACCACTTTCAAATATAAACATGTAAATTTAAAAAAAAATTTAGTCACAGATATTTATTCTGTATCCCAAAAAGAAAACTTTTACCAATTGAAAGGTTTAACAAATAATTCAAACGAAAAGATTGTTTGTAATATGAAAAGATTTTTGAGTCAACGATTAAATACTAACCAAAGTATTATATATATTAATTTCGTTATAAATAAATTGACATTTAATTTAAAAATAGTATCATAAAAAATAAATGTATAATTACAGCGAAACATATTCATATTAGATTAAAAAAATTAAAATTGAAAATTTAACTGATATTACATTTAAAAACACCACTATCGACAGTTACATAAAACAAACGTTATGTCTATTTTCTAATGAATAGCATAAAATGATGCATACGGAGCTTTACAAATTTGACGATTTCATCTATAAGAAAAGCGATTTAAAAAAATTGGGTCACTCTCGATCCGACTAATATACGTATTTTATACGCGATCGTCCGGTGGCCTTTTTGCAGATTGGAAAATTGCTATAAATGTCAAAATGGAATTTTTCAACGTTTTCTCGTAAAGAAACACCGGGGCCGAATCAAGGTGAACGAAACAACCCGTTTGAAGCGCCTCGGAAGTGAACCGGAAAAATACTATTTTCTTAACACATTTTCCGTTTTTTTCTCTATCCCCTCCCGCCCTTTCCGCCCCCCTCCCTTGCCGGTCTCGATACGTCGGAAAAGCCCAAGAGGGACACCCGCAGGGGCCGTCGCTTTTCTATTTCCCGATTCGCGCATTCATAAATTATTTTGACAAATCAGATTTCGCCAACCCCTTTTTTGATACCGCCGAACAATATTGACAATCAACATGACTTTGTCGTTTGTTTGTACAATATCCCTCCCATCGAACATATTCCGAATTGGCCAAATAAGGATATGATATCCTTAAGCCAACTACAAATATATTCTACGTATATATGTATTAATAGTATTTCGTATAAAGTATGTACATAATTTTAATAAACGCAAAATGAAAAGAATTCATTCAATTTCTTCGCTAACCATAGTATAGGTAGAAGAAAAACCATTTTAAAATATATTTACATAACATATGAAATTTCACAAAACTTATATAAATATGTATTATACTTACACGTGATTCTTCTTTGTAGGGTTTTCTAAAGAAAATTAAATTGATTTCCAAATTTCATAGAAACTTATAATGGAACTTTTATTTACATCAAATTGTACGCATCGTATGGATTCGTAGACTTAATTTTAATTTTTTTTTCCATTAAGATATATTAAAATATTCATATATGAAATAATATATAAAAGTTATAATTATCAATGGTGCTGCTTATAAATAAATTATATCTCAATTGATCAAATAGACATTTTAACTACAGAAAAGAGTTAAAAAACGACGCTTTATGCTTTGAATAACCTACATTTGTTTTAATTAAGCCCTCCAAAAGATATAAGGGAAATACATTATTTTAAAATTCACAAAAGGAAATAATTCATATTCAATTACAAATTAAATTAAAAAATCAACAACTCGTAAAATGGAAAGATTTATCCTAACGAGCATTATCAAATTGCGATCATAATATTCTCGAGAATTCATTCAAAATATGTATAAAACAAATCAATCTATTTTTTAAATATCACCAATTACGAAAAGATACCAAAATTGAAACTTAACGTAACTATCATGTTTTAAAAAGTAGTTCTAATCAAGTGGTTTTCGTCAAAGAGGATTTTTTTTTCACCACAAGAACTATCACATCCAGAGTGTAATTTATATATTTATATATATAAAGAAAAATATAATATACACACATGCATTAAAATAAATGAGCTCAAAATTCAAATTATAAACGACACCTGACTTAATGAAATGCCTTCATAATATTTATTTTCCGAACAATATGTCCAATACTTTCACGCGCACGAGGACTGAAAATTTGAATATATTTGCACTAAATTACAACTCAATCCAATTAGCGTCCAAGCTATAAATTACAGACACCATAGAAACGATTCGAAAGTTATAATTAATCAAAAACAACCTCACATAAAATCGAACTCAAGAAATCAAATCAAAACGCTTGACATCTCAACACCGAGAAACTTCAAAGTAAATATGTAGTAACTTTCGGAAATTTAATTAAGTATATTGTTCACCAACATTCATATACAAAATGCACCGACTTTCAAATAATTTTACATGTGCATAAAATTGCGAAATATTTCGCATGTATTCGACGGAGTGTGTACGTGTATTTTAAATGATAAAAAGAATAAAATATATTACGAGTGTATTTACAAAAAAATAAATAATAAATATAAAAAGGAAAATTATTAACAATTCATTTTTTTTTATATAAATACTTACGAAAACTTTCAACGCAAATTTGATATGATTTCGGCACAAACTAATGATAATTAATATGAGAAACTTAAAAGTTCGAATTCGTCGTTAGTTCGCGGGTGTGTCGTTTAACGGCCAGCCGTTATATGGCAACGTAAAGCTTTCCAGCCAGCCAGACGTGTACTAACTGGATGGCGCGAACGTGGCCTGTCTTGCTGTAAAGCTTTCCTTCAGGGGTCGCCAACCGACGGTCGGTTTTACACAAAACGTGGACCGATCTGTCCTCACGACTAATATCTACAGTCACAATAAGAAAAACCGTACAAATGAGACATTATCAGCATAAGAAACTATTCATTTTGAAAGTCATCTACATATATGCCACCTGAAATAAATATTATTTTCATACAAAAAAACCTTTCACACGATATAAGGATATTTATTTATTTATTTTTACAATTTCGACATAGTGAAATTACAGATTAGCTCTGGATCGTTGTTTAATTTATTGGGTTTGGTGCATCCGCTCTAAAATCGCCAGATTAACAAAACGGCAGCTTTAAACGTAATTCTCGTTTTCTCGAATGATAGATTGCACATCAGATGACGAGTAACCTTTCGATGTGCACAGATGCAATTATTTAAATTGAGTTGGATCTTTCTGGCGAGTTTAATAAGGCAAGATTCGGAATTTATCGAATATTGCCTTATTAAACTCGCCTGAAAGATCCAACTCAATTTTAATAATTACCATTTTAATAATTGCATCTGTGCACATCGAAAGGTTACCCGTCATCTGATGTGCAATCTATCATTCGAGAAGATGACAATTGCATTTAATGCAGCCGTCCGTTAATCTGTCGTTCAATTTGTCTGGCGATTTTAGAGCGGATGCACCGCATCCTAATTTAATACAAGTCATTGAAAACTAATAATTAACGAGACATCTAAATACACTACACATGTAATTCGAAACATTACCTGATATCTATGCTCAGATATTGTAAACATCGTATAAATACGATTAATAACATTTTTCACGTAACAACAAAAATTTTTACATTCGATAAACAACCACAGAGACATCTATAGTGAGAAATCGGGAGAAAACCTGAGATATAACAATAGCTCAAGGTTTGCAACATAAAATTGGGAAGGAAAAGCCAATTTTACAGGAACCGTTTCAATGAAAGAACCGTTTCAATTAAGAAACGATTGACCTCGACAAACTAAGATCTGGCCAACAACGAGACTCTTAGTGGGAATCGAACCCGTGACATAAATAATTCAATACTCACCACTAGACCACGCTGCTGGTTAATATGGTTCCCGGAAAGATGCACTAAATTATTATGAATAGTAGCGCAGTTTTGAGAAGTCATAATTTTCAAAGGCGCTCGCTCAAAAATAACTCACGCAATAGAATTCCACAAAAAAAGGTTAGCACCCTGGGATAACATATAAATACCCCTTGACGCTTTTTTGTGGAATTCTATTGCGTTAGTTCTCCTTGAGCATCTTTGAAAGTTTGGTTGTCCCGAGAGTGCAACTATTTCGAGTGCATTTTTCCGGTCACCAAATAAACTGTAAAAACTTTTCATAACCATTAGCAGTAACGATACAATTTGCCTTACCATCTAAAGCTCACCTAAGATGTTTTTGATTTTTATATGCTTTTCATATTTCATACATTTTGTTAACAATACATCTAACGTTTATTCTTAGAGCTACTGATCCAGTGATAGTTATCTAATTAATACATTTTTTATACGTACTTATAATAGCATTGTATTTCAATATACAAACATACGTGTAAACATACATACATCCTATTTTTAGCCAAAGACTCTTAAAAATCGTCGATCCTAAGCAAATTTGTATTAAAGTAACATTTCTTTATATCTGAAGGGTATACATAAGTACATATTATATTAAAACCGAGATTCTACACTAGTGTATTAGTATACTTTTTAGTGAGTCTGCCATAGAATCTCCTAGTTGGTTTGTTAGCAATATCTAAGTCTAATAGAATATTATTTTGAGACAGTTATCTTTTCAATTTAAAATAAATATGTATATTAAATGATTTTCAGTGATTGTAGTTTTGAACGGTTAATATTGTAGACATTATTACATAAAAATGAGAGCATTAGTTAAGATGGGTAATATTATTATTTTATTTTGTAATGATGATGAGCTCTGGGTACCTGAGATATGTTAACCAATAAGTATTGCGTATTTAGAGATCAACAACAAATTAAATAGTAAGATTTTTCAATATATAAAAATTAATGAAAGATCATCATACTGCTTTTTCAGAAAAATCGGCAACCATCAAACGATCAGGGACCGATTATATTATTGGTAAAGCCTACTGATCAAATAGATACGGGTTTTAATGATTCGCGTACGCTCACTATAAAGACCCTACTGCCAAGGTATGTAAATCAAATGGAATCAATACTTCCGCATAAAAATTAAACGGGGAAAATAGCCAAAATAATTGTCTGTAATAGGAAAATAAAAGAAAGTTTACACTCAAAGTTAAAAGAAATTAGACAAACGTTTAAAACTTAATCGACTAGCCTGATTTAAATGATTAGATACATACATACATTCAGCATATAATGAAAGTTCATCAAATTATAACGAAAAGCGACAACTATTCAATACATTTAGTGCATTTTGCTTTAAAAAATCAGATTTTTTTATACAAACTTTGATAATTTCATACAAAAGAGTCAAATTCTCATAAAAAAAAGTTTCATATTGAGGCAGCTCTACAACGATATTACTTATAGAATTTTTCCAAACAAAACTCATCAGTTTAACACCCCTGGCTTGCACGCACGTCTGCCTGTAACAACCCCAACGGGCAAAGCCCAGTGACAGTGGCCTACGAGCCCTCACAGAGCTCACACGTATCGCAGGAGCCCACATGTATGAAAAGCCCTTCACATTTTCATATAGTATCTCATAATAAACATATTACACTCGTAATTTCAATTGTATTACATAATATTAAAACAAACACAGACTACACGTGCACACTTTCATTATTTTCCCACCGAATTTTCCCAGCCCCGTATTGATTCAATCCGATTTCCATATACGAAATGCTAATATCGCGAAATGATAACAACAATCGACGGCAACGAATTCGACTTCATTAAAATTTATGTACAAACTTTCAAGTTTATAAAACGTGTGCGTGTGATCTGAAACTGGATATTTATTAGCGAAACGTTTCTGTATTTTGTAATCAAAATTATACAATATTCAAAAATGTTAATTCTCAATCAGTTTAACGAGAACCTAAGATCTTATCACGAATTCCCACAAACACAACACGTACATTTAAATCGGATTCATAAAAGCTGAACAAAACGAATAGATAGAACGTACTTTAGACGCTTTTGAACAGTTAAAAATGATCAATAATAACATAAAAACGGTCAAATTATCTTGACAATTATTAAATATGAAATTTTATGATGCGATTAATAAATCGTTATATAATAATATAACGATTTTTTGAAGCTAAAAAGTCGCGAATAATTTTCATTTTATATTTTAAAGAACGAACATTTTTGTCAACTGTTTAAAAGAATTTACTGCTAAATTCTTCAGCGTTTAATTAAACATAATTGATTCCTAAATAAAAATTTAATTGCCGTTTTTAAATATAAATTACACAGCAATACAAATTGCATTCAAGTTGGCATAATCTCATGCTTTTTTCCGTGTGCAAAAAACGAGTTTAATATTTTACACACGTTTTTTCAAATGCATTCGAGACACATCTGCACTAACGAAAGCTTCCGAAGCTCGTTTAGCATCATTAGAGACATTAAAGCTCCACCACATTTTATCCCAAAACAACACTGAGCAATAAATCACCGCGTAAAATTGCCAAATTTTCCCGAAAAGACTTTAAACATAAACAGATACGCCATCGTAATAATTTACAAGCACGGCACTGATTGTGAAACTTGTCATGCAAGTATTATAATACGAAACATACATACACACAATATAATAATACACAATAAAGTATTGACAAGGTAAATTTTGGAAAGTAACAGTTTTAATGGGATTTCTTCTTGTAAACGGAGACAAAAGGGGGGCGGAGGGGTGAGTGGTTGCTTGGAACTTTCCCATTATTGATCATTTTCCAGCCCATCGTCGGAAAAGTGAGAGATTGGGGGGTGAGAGTTAAACGGAATGAGTCTGTAATGCGAATATGGACGGTGTAAAATTTTAACTCCACCTGTTTCTTAATTTCGAGACGCGTAAATCATCGCGGCGTGTAATGAATTACGCGCTTTGGCGAAAGATAAATTTAGAGGTGATTTCATTAACCTCCATATTCCGGGTGGACGATTTACATCGTGAGGGTATAAGGACTCGAAAACACACCCTTGCGACCTGTGTGCAAAACCCTTATTATATGGATTTGTTGCAAGATTTACGACGTACCTTCTGCGAGGATATAATTAAAATTCTTATCGAAAATCAATTTTACAGCGCGCTATTTGCGCATAGACTTTGTCGCATAATTTCGTCGACGATAGCTAAGAAAAACGAACGAGCAGCATCAGAAATAAAAAAATAAAATACTAAAATTCATTCCTCGCTGTATTAAAAACGTAGGCATTTCATATCGTTTTTCCTGTGACTGATAGGCTTTTTCCAGTAGATACATAATAATATGTACATATTTACATATGTACATAAATATCAGGACTTTCACCCGGGTCTTCTCGGGAATTTACGGAATTTTTGATGTCCTGTGTGCCACAAATTCTTATCTCGAATCCCGGGAAAAATATTTCAATGAAAACGTCCTTGAAATGGTATAATAAAGGCGAATTAATATCCTACGATGTAACTGTATTATTAAGCATGTGTGTATTGACGACGTACATATTTCACGATCTAAGAAATTCTTTAGGATTCTGATGAAGATGAAACAATTGTGTGTTCTGCGATGAATAAAGAATTAAATAAGGAGAAAAATCTATAAAAAAAGCGTAATTAATAAAAAGCCTCGGCTTTTAAAAAGGAATTAATAAATACACATTGATTGAAACAGACTGGAAACATTTATGCCAAATCTAGAAAAATTGGATTGTGGATTGTCATTTAAATATTCTAGTATTCTTTAGAAACTAAATCAAATAAATTTATGTTTACAACTTAATTTTTTCCAGGTACATATGTACATATATTGCGGACTTTTTTTAAATATTATATAAATTAAATTGAAAAATTTGTATATTTCCGGAAAATCTTTGGAGTGTTTCAATATACATATATGTATGTACACGTTTAAACATACATACGTACTTGCATCGAGACATCATCTTCAAATTAAATCTCGCAGTGAGTCAAATTTTCATTCAATATAAAACTACCAGGTTTGAAATGAATTTATCGGCTGTGCTTTAACATAAAACTACGTACATATGTATGTATACCCTAGCTTAGGATTTATTATTTAAAGATTCATCTATGTACATATGTATTTCATGTTTGTACATTTTATTTGTAAACTAGTTTGAATTTAACAATAGTTTCGTATATTAAAATTATTTGTTGAATTTCGAACATTTTTCACATGAATTTAACAGATTTATTGGAATCGCAAATTTACTCTTTATCAAAGCCTCGTTCCATCAGAATTGTTGTTATTTCCGATTCATATGAATTTAGTTTTACACAAGAGCTACATGCATATACGTATGTAAATATGATAAAATTATATATGTAAATATACCGTAAATATTGGACAGTAGTTCAAAAGTAACACTCAGCACAAGTAAAATCATGTTTTTTGTATCGTGACCGCGACGTTTTCTATATGAAAATTCCGAATTTCAACCAAAAATGGTTATCATCATCATCAAAAAACGAGAAGCCGGTGAAATTTTGGCAAAGAACCAAGAATTATCTACATTGCATCGGTGAGATCACGTTTCAACTGCAGTAGCAGCCTGTGCACTTCCAGCTAAGCGGAATTTAATTTAACGAAAACCTAAAAAAAAATGTACAACTTGACACTTTTTTAATTGAAACAAGCTTTAAACACTGTGTAGATTTATAGAGAAAATAGTAAAAATAATACTTATATATGATACATATCAACCGAAGGCTTTTTCGATGACAGTACCGTATATAGAATATCTCAAGAATAAAAATGAACACGTTCGACTAGTTTACATCAAATTGTAAATACAACTCTCGATAAGGAAATATTTATTAGATTTTCGAAATGAAGCTGATAACATTTAATTATTTTGAGAATCATTTTAAATGGTTAATTAAGAAATTACCTAAAATATATCTAGATATTATCTTTCAATCAACAATAATTGAAATGAATGAGTGCCAAATTACACAACTGTCTGAATATATAATAATAATTAAATGTTATAATTGAATAATAATTAATTAAATAAACGTACTTTTGACTTTTGATTAGAAATAGACGACTACTTAGAGAGATTTGAAAGCTGAAAAGTACTACAAATGAAAGATAAAATACCTGACTATAGATTCCAATATTCATTTTGAACAGAAAATTGACAAATTTTGATACATCGACCGAACAACACCAAAATATAGAAAAATCATGTGATTTAAAAAACACATATATCTTCAAATCTCGAGCCAATCAACATTTTTTATTACCAGATTCGTGTTAACTGGGCATACATCTATAAGAAAAGTCATATCTCGTCTCTGAACCATTTTTCGTGTCGAACATTGTAATTATTGTATATAAAATACATAATATTGATTTCAGATTAAAAGATAAAGCCGATATCAATAAGAGGTCAAATTAATTTCTTAGAAAAAACTTAATTACTAAATTTTCCGAAACAATTTAGACGGAGAAAAAAGCAGTAGATTAACTTATTAATAAAGTGGATTATTTATCCCAGACGCTTTATTGATACAAAAAGAATAAAATCATATTCCATGCATACTCGTATACATATAAATGTTCTTATATAAAGAAACTTTGAATGGAAATCCTCAATTTTTGGAAGCGACAGACTTGCAGGACTATTTATTGCAAGATAACAGATGTAGGCGAAACACGAAATTTCACTACGGCTAAGTATAGTTAAATGTTCTATTTTGGAAGCAAATACTTTGAATTGTATTTGCAACTCGGTATCGTCGGTTTTCAAGTACTACATATATTACAAACAAGTAGCAAGGAATTGTGGTTTAGTGGTTTTCGCACAATTATACACGATTATATAATACATATGTATGTACATACATACTAGCATAAATTTTGCACAAGTATGTTTGTAGAGCGTAGAAGAAAATGTTGACGAAATGAGAGATCACAAAATCAATAAGAATTTGATTATTTTACATACATATATAATAAATATATAGGGGTAACACGCCTTGTTTGCGAAATTCCTTAAATTTGAAATCCGAATACCGCCAAGGTTTTTATGGCATCTCTTATTTAAATGGCATCCCGATATTCGATCCGTTTGTTCCACGGCTGAAAATTAGAGCAAAACTTTGATAATTTTCGCAGAAATGAAAGTCGAAACGTACCCAACTGGATCGGGAGAGCGAATTCTTAACTCGAATATCTAGGGAAGTGGGCAATTTAAATAACGGAAAATTCACTAAAATTTTATGAATGACCTTTTCTCGTGTTAATTTGTAAATATAAATAGAATATATCATATTGAAGTCAATAAATCAATATTTGAATCCTATACAGATACTAAAGATATATAATATTAATTGCAAAATATTATCAGTTTCGATTATATCCGAGTATGTGAAAGATTTTCCAACGTCAAAGACATACTTTTAATTTTAATACGTATTTTTAATTTAATGTATTCAGGTGTCAAAAATTCATTTTAATAAAAAATAATGAAGATTCATTGATTCACTTCACAGTGTTGCGAGAAAAAAATCATAAACATATTGTACATAAAAGTGGTGAAATAAATGTATATAAAATATTTCACCTTTTTTAACGTGGGCGTACCTTTTTGCGGACAAAAAATAGGTTGGAATTAACACGTAGCGATTTTCTAAAACGTCTTTTGTGTACTTTCTTCAAAAGATGAATCTTTTCATCGACAAATATATTTTTGGTTGGCTAGAAAAACGGTCCTTAGAAAAAAAATGTATTCTATTTCTAACGCACGTGAAATGTATAAGATACTTACCACGTATTTCGCAACCTCGAAAAAAACATGAAATTTTACATCTACGTGAAATTCGCACGAATTGTTACGTTTTTCCGTATAATTCCGTGCGGAATTGTAAAAGTTGTTAAAAACAATACATAAAGGCATAGCGTGTAAAATAAATGGATACGCGCTACGCAGCGCGAGGCTCGCCGGTAGCACAGACAAAATTTCCCTTTAAAAGAAACACCACCGGAAAATTAGATTGTAAACCATTTCAGCGTCGTGGATGAAACTCAGACCACGTACCTTGCGGGGTCAAATCGGATTACGAACTCATTATCTGCGAACATCTGTGCCTGGTGACAAACCTATTCGACCAACGGTTGGTAACAGCTTTACGGCAAAATTTATCACAAAAGAATATTAAGGGATAAGGCTTTATATATATTCATTTCGACGTAAATTCACGGCCGATCGGCGAATGTAAATGTAAAACACTTTTTCGGAATTTATTACCTCGTGTTATATAATTTGATTTCATATTTCATTCAAGCAATAAAAAAATCGTATTCTACATCGCTTTTCCGGTGTTATGGTTATGGCAATCGAAATATTTATCCAGAATGCAAATGTTATTTGTATTCGGCGTGGAAAATTTAATACGAATTCTCATGAATAATATGCAAAAAATAATAATTTAGTAATTGATACTACACGTACATGAACCGTTGGGCTTAAATTTTCAATATATGAAAAATAAATTTTTGTTTGAGGCATCTATTGTCAAAATATTGAACATTTTCATAAATTTGATAAATATTTTAGTGTCAAAAACAAAAATTAAACTTTTAATAATATTTTAAAATTAAAAAAATACTCATTTATTTTATTTTAATAATGATATCTTAAACTTCTTAAATAATACTTTGAAAATAATAATTATGTATTACTGCCACCTACTGGTGAATTTCTAAAAGCTGTAATCAAATAAAAAATTTAGCAAACGCTCTAACCGTACTAAATTTTTATATTGATAGATAGATGTCTCTTTAGTAAAAATTCAAATAAATCGCGTGATTCAATTATTTTTTTCCAATATACGTATGTAAATTGAAAAATCATTTTTCCCATACATTTATGATTAATTTTACAAATAATCAAAAAATATAACGTACAATGCTTTGCACCCAAAGCAAATATGTAATGTATAAACAATTCTGCACATTACGTACATAATAAGGAGTCACTCACCTTTGATGAAGTCAACGGCCATTTCCAATCCGTAAGTGTCCTTATCGCAGTCGTCCAGTATGTGAGCTCCCAATGTGACATTGGGCATAAAATCTGGATCGGAATTCAGACGATCCAAAGTGTACAGCATCGCTTCGAGTGCTTGAATACCCCCTTGGGGCATTATAGGACCGCAAGTGACACTGTCTTCACGAGAATGCACCTAGCAACAAATAAACAACACAACTGTATGTATGTATTCACAAAGAGAACTACCAGTACAATACAGAGCAGACTACACTTGGCAAAACACGTACACACCTACATATATAAAAGGCAACGTCAACTACTCGAAAATCGCTGGGGAAAACTCAACATACATACATACTAGTACGAGTTATGATCTCGATACGCCCATGGGAAAAGTGGCTTTCACGGAAAATTAACCGTTTCTGCAACCGCTGCGTACGAAAGCAGTCCCAACTGAGAATTCAACGCCTTGGGACGATCTTTCCATTCGAATCATCTGCTTTTATTCTTCGACAGAAAAAAGCTTTATATTTATCTCGCATCGATTGTGAACATTTTTTCGTGAAACGGTCACACGATCTGTCGGCTTGTAGAGGAAATTTTTCCAATTAGCTCGGAAATTAACGTCACGGTCCATAGGGAATTGAAGTTTCCGATGAGTCGTTCTCTCTGATTGTTTGATTAAGAGGTGAGCCGAGTTATTCTTTATAAAGAGAGGAAATAATGACGATTTAGATAATCCAGATCCGTCCTTTGATTAATAATATATCGACATACAATATATAAGAACGTATGAAAATACGCGTAATTACAGGAAGATATTAAAAATCGAACAAATATAATAATTGGGTGTGGTTTTATATTGATTTTAGTACTCAAGTGGTAATTTACAATCCAAACATTATAATGATTTGTAAATTATTTATACAACTTCAAATTAGTATACACGAAAAATAACGAGCTGATTTTATTTGCCAACTTTTTCTCGAAAAACCTGTATATATGTACATTATTGTTTACTATAGCGATTAAACATTATAATTAGGTCAAACTCGAGATTCTATTATACCCTGAAAATTACTATAACAGCATTAAACTTTGATAGTAAACGACGGAGTCACCTGTGTGTGAACTTGATTCTAAATTTACGATAGTTTAACGAAGGTTTAGCATCCATCAAACGAACCATCTATGTTTTAAACAAAAATTACTGCTTCACATACACATACATATTCGCCAACGTCAAAACTCTCACTCGACAGGGCAAAATAGCGTGTTTTATTTTTCGTATACGTACTGTGGGGGTATTTTAAACGAGTATTTATCTCTCGGATCTGGATCGGGATCGAGACGCAAACGTTGGTCCAACACACATATATTACAATACTTACACGTGACCCAGAAGTCAGCAATGACTATGTAGTTGGGTATGTTCGCGAGTGCAGACGCGAATAAATGACACAATAAAAACGACGAAAAAGCTCAAACGGCTGCCGGTAAATCGTATCGCCGCAAAGAGCGACCATAAAAAGTCATACGATGTCAAACGCGGTCTCGGCCCGGAAATTTGACGGAACCACATAGAAAGGGTTGAAGGGAAAAAGGTCGAAAAATTCCAAGATCTCCCTCCCACATATTTATACGCCGGCTTAAGTTTATGAAGCTGTAACGCATTGATTGACTCATTAAATTGCATGTTTAATATTTCTATTATATCTATATGTATATGCTATTATATGTACTCGGTTAGTGTAGAATCTAAAGTTTAGATTGATCTGTCTATCGCTTAACAAATATGTAAAAGGTTTTTGTAGTTAATTTTGTTCTTGATTTTTACATTTTATCATTGAATATTCGACTATTCTAATGCTTAAGTTTTAAATTATATGTTATTTCAAGTAACTCAAAATGGCAATAGAATTTTAACATTGCAATTGAAATCAACACGTCAATTGTAACAATAATATCATCATATTTATAGAGGATCAAAATCAATTTGTCATTTATGTAGTATAGTCTAAAATTTTGATAACTCGTCCAACTTCATCTTAAGATTATTTTTGAATAGTATTTTTTTTTTTTTTGATTATTAGAAGTAATGAAATGATTTCGAAAAATATTCCAAACTTAAACCACTCTATTTGAAAAGAAGCATTTAATGGATTTAACTTTTTGGAGTCTAAAAATATGATGAAATGAGTGTTTTTTTATTTTATTTTTCTTAGATATTACTGATATATTTTTGTCAAATTGTATCTACAATCATAATTGAAAGCAAAATAATAAAAAATTCCATTCCTACTGCAATTCCAGATTTATTCAAAATACTCGCATTGTTTCCTTACAATCTCGTAGAAAAAGTTATAATTTATGCTTTTGGTTAAGCTTTTGAATTACATACATAATTGATATTCCTCATTTTTTTTAGTAAGATCCTATTCCAAGTCAGATCCCTCCGTAATTTTTCAGTATTTCACATTGATCCCTGTTCTACTAACTATTCATGTAATTCCTGTTTATAAAAATATTGCTCTTCTTTTAACAAAATTCCCCCCTCGTATTGATCCTTTTTGTTGTTCAAATTAATGCTTTCTATTGTTTGATAATTTTTCAAAGTAATAAATATGTACATATGTACATACAATATCCCATATCTACCATTATTCGATGCTTTTCTTCTTTTCTTTGATAATACAATTTTACAATTCTAACCTAACTTACCGGAAGTCAAAATTAATATTTCTTATTATTTAAATAAAGTTACTGATTTAATATTTTTTCGACAATTTTTAGTGATAAATTGTACTAGTTGTGCATTTGGTTATTTAATTGTGTAATTATAATATTATATATGTTTATATGTGTATATGTATGTACGTATATGTATATTTCTCTAAATGATTTATTTATGTGTCGTGATCGGTAATGAACTGCCTTCTAGTTGAAAGTTACGAAATAAAATTATCCGAAAAAACAAAATAAACACAAGCCAATCCTTGCAAGTGGCCTGTGTGAAAAACTTTATTTTAAAACTGTGTAACGACCCGTACTTAAATTTTAAATTTGTTTGTCGCTTTTTCGCTTAATTAGTGTGCGTTGGTTTGTTCTTCAAGTAACTTGTCGGTTGAAGTTACTTTAAAGACTGGAATTTCGTTGTTTTTTTTTTTGTTTTCGCCTATACTTACTATGAAGTAAATGTAGCAAAAAAGGAAATTTATTTCAGATCGATTTTGAATTTAAATATCCGGAGCTCCGATTTTTAAACGACTCTTATAAATTGCGAGTAAAGTAAGACTTTATATTGCAGATAACGAATGAGTTGTGAAATTGGCAAATTTGCAATTAAAATCGATTTCGTTGTATCTAATATTTTTTAATAAATAAATTTCAAATTGACTGCTATTCAAATTTAATCTCAGTACTAAAAAGTGTGGATATATATCCTACGAAATTGAATCTAAACAGGGTAGGCGGCAAACAAAACAAAACATCGATGACCGTCAAGAGTGAAAGGGGTCCTTTCTTCAATAGAACTACACACATACATGTAGATGAAAGATAGAAAGATAGCAAACTTTGTAACCCTCTGCCTTTATGACCCGAATCTGGGGAAAAAAAATCCGAACCAAACAAAGAAATTTATGTTTGCTGTAAAAAGGACCAAGCGTAAAAGCGAATCGCTTAGTGTGAAATTTATTGTGCTGACTGGAGAAAGAAACCAACGAAGATCATATATTGAAAAGACCTACATCAAATGTGTCCTATTTGACAAATTTAAAAATCAGCATTTTAAAATAATTTGCGCAACACTGTTTGCTTATCTAATGCCCCTTCGGGAAGACGTTGAACTTTTTTTAAAATTAGTTTCAAAGGGCGGCTTTATTAGTTGAATGCAAATGGGTCACTCGTAAAAGGAAAACAAAACAAAATAACAGTAGAGAGGCCTTCAAATGTCCATAATCAGATTGGATTATGGATATTCGCAAACGAAATTTGGATAAAAAGAGATGAAGAGCGCGAGGACTTTTCTTGATTTAACGAAAGATTTTCTAATGAAAATTACGTACTACTTTTACAAATGGAGAAGTTAAATCAAAATTATATCAATTCAATTCGAATATTTTACTTTGGTATTTTTTATACTAATTTGAACTACATACGAAGATATTTAGGATTAATAAATTAACTATAAACATACAGTATATATACACAATATATGAATACATGTGTATACTTGAAATATGAATAATAATCGCAAATGCATTTTTTCCGATATGAACATTCTGAATGGCTCCTAGCTGCATATTTACACTTTAACTTTTTTTTTATACCTATATTAAAGTTGTTTTCATTTTGTTATTTTATTATTTAGTATATGTTTGTATATGTTTATTTATATATATATGTACATACATACTATATGCATGTGTATTTGTGTGTATTTATATGTATGTATATGTGTATATATGTGTATGTTCAAATGTGAATGAACATGTGTTTTTTTTCTCATTTATTCAATGATTATTACTTTTTTGTAATTGGCCAGGTAGACACATTGGGTTTACCTGTTAGGCCTTCCTGGCAGAAATATATAAATAAAATAAAATTACAAAAATTAACTATGTATGTACATACATCTGTACAATACCTTCAAAATATAAAATTAAAAAATGCATAGAATTGAGCAAAAATTGCATTCAAAACAAAATATTGAATAATATTGAGCTAATGTTAGGATTATACCTAAGATAAATTAAAAATATCGGGCATCATTAAGTTGATTCTGTTAATCAAAATTAAGATTACTCAAACTTATATCAAATATTGGTTTAATTATTAATAATATTAACATATATATATATTTCAACTATCACAAACACCATAATCTCATCTTCAAACATTCGATTTTCATTGAAAATTATCCTTTAGTAATTAATGCCTAGTGCTTGTTCATTTAAGTAAACTGTAGCTCTAATATATGAAGTTTATGTATGCATATATAAAATCAACATTTAATATCATCCATGAAAAATAATCGGAATAAAATTTTTGATGTCGCATATTCTCAATTATTATCAACGTTTACATGCAATCGTCTTTTTTCGGTGTGACACAGCGGAAAACCCGCTCATTACATTAACAGGGGGGCTTATTTAGATTTCGACAATATAATTAGACTCTCAAACCAACATGAAAGGCGTGTTAAAAACAAATTAGACGCACAACATTGAACCAACGAACGCTTCTGGAGCGAAAGTTTTGATAAGTTCGATAGGAGGAAAAGGCAAGTCACTCACCATCATCAATCCTCCCAGAATAATGTCTCCTTCTACGACCGACGCCAACTTGACGGGCCAGAGATCGTCGGAAACGTTGAAGTTCTTCTTCACTTGAACCTCAGCGGGACGGGGATTGACTGTCGATGATATGAAATCGAATTTTCCCAAAGTAGACGACGGAATTGTCGGGTCTATTGACGCGTTGAAGTCTCCAACGAGGTCAGTAGTTTGCGTTTCACTCTCGTCGGGTTCCATCGAGGTGTTATTGATGATGTCGTCGTAATATGCATAAGTGGTGCTGATCCGATCGTCACTGGTTGAAAAATTAAGATTAATTTCAGTTTCAAACTGTTCGGTCACAGTAGTGGTTTCCCAAGTGCTATCCGTCGTAGTTTGCACGTTGGAAAATTCGTCGCGCGGTTTTTCCTGCAGGAATGCCACGACTCCGTACGAGCAATTTCCACTCTCGTCGCAGTCGTTGGCTTGTTCTGTTTCGTTGAAGTATAAATTGTCTGATTGGGGTATGCCTTTGAGATGTGCGTCTATCGAATACGATTCGATTTGGTCTGTTGGAATTTCGCTCGTTGTTTTTATGTCGTCTGCGACGTGCGGCGATGCGTAATTCGCAACACTTTCCTTTGATAATATGCTTTTGTTTGACTTCTGACGCTCCTTGCCTTTGATTTTCGAGATGAGAGGGGTCAAATCTAGAGGTGTCAAAAGCGTGCTGAGGCTTTTTTCAGATTTGCTCCTGCTCGGTTCGTATCCGTCCCGTTTCGACTTGTTAGTGACGTCACGGTTTGCATAACCGGCTGTTGCTAACTCGTACGCTGGCGTGGTAACTTTTTCAGTTTCAAACTGTGTCGTTGGGTTTTCACTGGTGCAATTAAAAAAGGTGTCGTTGTCATGTCGCTTATCTGCTATTTGGTCCGCGGGTTTTCCGGCGAGAGCTTTCGTTTGCGAGTTTTCCGGCTGATGATCGACGGTCGCGTTTTCACTTCCGGTCGGGTCGTTTTTATGCCTCGCGCGTTTCATCCCGTACGTTGTTACGTTATGTAATGGAAAATTTCCAGCTTCTACCGGAGGTGGGCTGTAGACAACATCCCACGTGTCATTTGTCATAAATTCCACGGTGTTGTTCTTTCCGCTCTCATCGTCCACGTTTGATGAGTTGGCGCTTAGGGATATTATCAGCAGGTTCAGTATTGATAAAGAAATCGATTTGTAATTTAACAGGTACACGTAGGTGGTGATCAATCTTGGCGGTCGCTTCAGTGGGAAATATTTTGATCTTAGGATCATTTTATTTAGATAGTTTCACTATGCGCATATTCATTCACTCTAATTCTAAACGACGACCAAGTTTATTCCATCAAGATTCATCTGAAACAAAATAAGAAAAAGTTGTCAATTTTACATTGTAAATGTGTTTTATGAATTACTAATTAATATATTTGTAACAGTTGGCAAACTAGGAACCATTTAAATTAACATGTGTTACTTCCAATTAACCCTTTTAAACGAAAACAAAAAAAAATTGGTGTGGCCATAACACTATTTCAATAAACATGTTTAATAGAAAAAAACTCAATATAAAATAGTATTAACAGTGGGAAAAAATCCCAAGTGAAAATACGTACTTTTGACTTGAACTGGACAAATACTTATAAAGATTTGAAAGCTGAAAAGTACTACAAATGAAAGATAAAATACCCGACCATAGATTACAAAATTCATTTTGAACAGGAAATTGACATATTTTGAGACATCGACCGAACAACACCAAGTATATTAAATAAATATAAATCAATAAAATAAAATATCTCCGAATCTCGAGCCAATCAACATTTTTTTATTACCAGATTCGTGTTTACTGGCCATACATCTATAAGAAAAGTCATATCTTGTCTCTGAACCATTTTTTGTGTCGAACAGTGTTATTAGATGTTGAGAAAATAGAACCTTAGCTTAAAGAAAATTAGAGCATAAATTTGTAAAATGACTTTCGGTCCCAAGGTTCAGTTGGCTTAAAATTGGTTGTAGCGCTAATAATAATTGCAATCTTGCCAGGAGTGAGTATCCTTGCTTCAGTTATAATGTCATTTGAATCCTCCGGCCGGCTTAATGCTCTCATAATTCAGACGATTATCAACAGAAAACGTCCAATTCTGAATTTTCCGAGATGAAAAATAAACGGTGGGCTTAAGAGTCATTCTTTTACCTGTCGAATCGTAAATCACGAGAATTAACGCTTCGTCGACATTTCCTGCCGTTAAATTTTTCGAAAACTTCATTACCGCTACTTTAATATCGTAATTTTTATGTTAATTATGAAACTACATATTTAAATGAATGTCACATTTTTAGCGTATTTTTTTCTTATAAATGATCAATATAAGATTTTAAATTACCTACGTATTGAATAATAATAACATCTTAATGATTACACTGAGAAAAAACTCACACTTTTTACGTACCGGAGCGTAAAACTAATCATTCTTTACTTAATTTGACCAACTAAATTCGAATATTATGGAAATATGTATAAAAAGCATATTTTTAACTTTTAAATTTGCTGGAAAGTTATTTTATAAGTATTTTAAAGCAATAAAAAACCTCAAGCAATACTAAAAACATCTTGACTACTGATTCCAATACTCACTTTTGGCAAAGCAATAGTAGGTTTTTAGTTTAAGCTTGCAAAAGTCAAAAGTCTGTAAAAATTGCGTATTTTTTTAAAGGCCCATATCTCATAAACGAGAGCAAACCAGCAAAAATCATTGTCATATTCGAATTTGGTGTTACAAACTTAGTAAAGGTTGCATTGTCTCCGCTCTGGTATTTTTTGTTGTTGCTCAGTGTTATTTGATAGATTTACAACTCTCATTTACTATTGTGTTTAGATATTTATATATTCTATATTATATTAATGGATAAAATACGTGTTTATATTCTCGTTGTTTATCGTGACGTAAAGAAAATAAATTTAAATATTTTGATGCGGAAATCTCCTAGCAATTCCTTCACACGAAAAACTTTGGATTTCTCTGTATGCATAAATCACCGTGTGCCGTTTATTCAGCTGAAAAAATAAGAAATGAAGGAGTAAGCAAAAGTGCTTTTTTATTGTACTGAATATTTAAATCAATTCTATGGAATTTTTCCTCTATTTTTCCTCAATTCTATGGAATTACATATGTAATGTACATAAAATATTATATTGCGTACGCTTATCAAACAATAATACGTCAAATATATGTATATACTATTTGCCATATAGTGAAGTAATATTATCATTGAAAAGGTTTTGATCTTGACTGGTTTCTCATTTATCTTTTGAACATCCCAAGTAGTGTAAGATAAAACCGGCAAATTCTAACGGAAAACTTCCATAAAGACTTTACCAAAGTATAAATCTTTCAACTTCAACTGGATATAACTATTTTTTCAATTTCAACTTAACTTATGTATCTGCAATTGTTTACTACAATTGGAAAATATATAAGATCATACCAAAAGCAAAATCAAACCAAGACGGAAAACTGATGGATCCGAGGGGTTTTGTAATACAAAAAGTTTTACAAAAATACCATTATCAAATAATACGAAAACAATTAAACGAAAATAAAAAAGATAGATTGAAAAAAGAACTAAAAAAAACCCATTTATTTTAAGGAAATCATCAAATTTATATTTAAAAAGGTTAAAGTTACTAGAAAATACTAACTTATTAGATATACTATTCCAAATTTGAACTACTCTACTTAAAATATTCTCTAATTATATTGAGTTAATTACCATTTTGGAGTCTGAGAGTACTTATGACTCCTCAGATGAGTGGTATTGTTAAACGTAAGGAGGTTTATTATAGGTCAATTGTAATGGCTATTCACAATTTTATAGACTTCAGTCACCTCTCATTCTTCTCATTTTCCAAAGTGGAATGATTCATTATTTTCAAGCTCATATCATATGAAAGTGATTTGAGTTAGAAAGGCATGTTTTCGTTGGACCTTTTCTATTTTAAAATAAGGGTTCAAAATTCAAGTTTTGGTCTGTTTAGTATCCTTTTGTGTATTGCTGTCCATCATTTTTGTAAATACTTTTCTTTTATTTCGATTAAGTAACTGATATACTTACTGGTCAAGCAATTGATAGGTCAGTTAATTCCGTTGTGATTAAAGTATTATATTATATGCGTGGAAAAAAAATGAAACAATTTTACATATTATATTTAGAAAAATGGTTCCAGAGGAGTCTATTCTAATCGAAAAGAAAATTTTTGAAATTTTCTTTATCGTAAATAATAACCACTAAATGGAATCGTTGATTAAAATGCTAATTAATGCGGGTGTAATTCTCCCCAGGTATTCATATAATATTATTCGCAATAAAGCTCGTGTCGAATTTTGTAATGAGGCGAGACGCACGTCTTAGATTTGATACGCTTTGATAAGAAATTAAAATCTAATTAATAGTTGGCGTGGTTGTACACGTAGAAAATTAGTTTTGGTTAAGACAACCAACAAATTTCGCGGCAGTTGTGGAAGGGCTTTTGCCGCGCTTAATCGCCGCGAAAGTTTACCTAATTTCTCAAATTTGACGGTAATGAATAATAAAGCAGTTGATCCTTAGAAAGGGGACCTGGAAATACCCGACAGATAGCTCGCTCATTCATTAAATATTAATTAGTCCCGGTTATGCGAGCCGTAAAATAAAATTTCACTTCCGGGAAAAGGTCTCAACTTTGGGCTGATGCAAGTATATTTTTTTATGATTCTATAGGTATTTATAATCTCGAGCAAAGTATCGTCGATTAATTTAGCCAAAGTAACCGCTTCCTCGTAGGAGTGTTTACTTTTAAGTTAAATTGCTCGAAGTTCAAAATTTTGAGAAAGTTCAAAAATTTTGACGTTTTCCATAAAGTGTTACGAATTTTTTTCAAGATTCCTAGCAACATTTAATAATGATTAATCTATATACTTAGATAGTTGTATTTATTTAATTCAACTTTTTAACATGCAAATAATTATTTATGGTTTAGCTGGTAATTTTAGAACATTTTTATTTAATCAGATTATTTTTTAATACATATATTACATATAGTGAAGATTATATGATAATATAATAAAAAATTTTGAACAAGTTATTTTATTTTTTATTTTTGTAATGTTTTTATATTTTGATTGTACTAAAATTATATTGCATTACAAACTTCAAGCAATTAATCCACTTTTGAATAGTAAATTATATTTTTTCTTAATTAATTATTTCTAAGACGTATTTATCATATCATTGTATCTTTCTTTGATCATATCTTTGTTGAATTATTATAACGAAGCCCGAGAAATATGGGAAAAATTAACAATTTTAAGTTTCCGTCGCCCTTTTCGCTTTCCTTGAGGAGTTTCAAGTTTAAAAATTAAGATATTCAAATTACTTTACAAACTTCAAAATTTAAGTAGCAAATTACCCTTTCAATTAATCTCTACTTAGGATACAATTGTGGGGCTGGTATTTCGTTGTGGAATAAAATTGATACTTTTTTGTTTCTATCGTTGTAAAATTATTTGTGCCCCTTTTCATGCGGAATTTAGTTTTTTAGGATCAAATTGAGTGTATGTTTCAAGTGTACGTGGAAAACCTGAAATAGCATGAAAAGCGGAACATTTTCCCAAACTAATTTAGAATACGTTAAACCAACATTGAATTAACAAACATGCTTGGGAATTTTTGGTTGCTTTATTTAGTTCATTTGCGAAAGAAAACTTTATTATGCAGGGGGAAGTTTTCGTAAATCTATTCAAGTCAAGCTACTTGAGTGTGTAGTGTCGCATTTCAACGGCAAGTCTTCGTTAAGTTTCCATCTCACTAATTTACCAGACCCGATTAATTCGCCTCTGAATTTTAATATTTAAGTTTGAATAATATACACGAAAGATGACTCAATGAGCGGATAAAATATAAGTATTTTTCTATTATTATTTTTATGTTACTGAATTCGTAGCCTGGTATCATTAACAAATTAAATTTTGTTTGCATATTTGGTATTTAAAAAAGACGTAACTAAGAAAAAAAAATAATAAATCCTTTAGAATGATTTTACTTCAAATATATCATTATAAACATATTTATATGACCTTTCCTTATTGGGCACATATTTTTATATGTAAAATGAATAATTTCTGATTATAACCATCTTATCAAAAATATGTTTATTGTTTTTATAATAATCGTTTTACGACGAATTTGATGATTATATAAAACTTCGAACGACTGCCAAAATTTAAAACACATTCTTATGAAATTAAATACACATACACATATATAAAAAAGATTTTTAATTAAAAATTACTACATAGAAAAGAACAGCAAAAGAAAACTTTAATTTTATAGGAGTAAATTTGTACGCTTTTAATTTAATTTTCGTAGAAAAAAAATTATATTCTAGTTTAAAAAAGGAATATTTTTTATTTGTGATTAACGTATTTTCATTAACATTGTGTATTATATTTTATATACCAACTTCTTAAACTAAATATGTACATCGTTTACTCACGCTACAAAGTATCACCTGCAGAAAGGTCATAGTATTCATGAATTAAATAGCTCCTGGAAGATAAAGAAAGGAACTCACAGAAAAGAAAAGTACCTGTGATAAAAACCGATTAAAAAGGGGCTCTTTATGTAAAACAACATTATACTTGATCGACAAAAAGTAGTTTTGTACACTTTTGATTCCACCCACCGTACAAAGCTAAGTAGAATTTAAAACCGCAACCAAATAAAAGGTATAAAAAGTAACAAATAATCAATTATCAATAAGATACGTACAAATATGTATTTTGAGTTTAATATTCGATGTCAATCGGATTTGGCATGTATTCGAAATGTTTGCTATGAGCGTTTTAACCGCAAACGAACGGTCCAAACGAGCTAACACTAAGCGATTAATACCTCATGGTCTGTATTATATCGACAATCCGGATCGGCAAACATGCTAACGTGTTCACATTTAGATACACAACGAGAAAATTTCCTGGTTTAATTTTCCCAATACAGATATTAACCCTTCGTCGAACGTACAACGAGATACGAGAGCCGCATTATTCGAAGTGACCGTTTCCCTAAGCTTATCGTGTGAATAAATAAGCCTTTAGAATAAAGGATGGATATATTTTAGTGTATCAAATCGATGTACAGATGTAAGTCTGTACATGACTCCAAAATACGTAAACTATTTACTATCCAATACTAGATTTATTTAATTTTTGGAAAATAGTAACACTGGGTAACAAAAAATCACGTTTTTTACTTACCGGAGCGGAGAAGAATCTACTTTATTGTGTTTAGCCAAATTTAACAATGACAATGATTTTTATTGATAATATCTCGTTTTTTAGATGTGAACATTTAAAAAAATGCGTAATTTTTATACAATTTTGGATTTTGCGGTATTTAACTCCAAACCTACATAGTATTGCTGTGGTAAAATAAGTATTTAAATCAATAGTCAAGTAGGTATTTTTCTATTGATGGCGATTTTTTATTGCTTTAAATAAAATAAAAATACACATTTTTTTCTAGAGCTATCTTGCATTTTATTGGACCAGTTTCTAAATTCCACAGCGTTTACAAGAGTTGGTTTTCAATCCTAATACTATTTTCAAGTGAGAGAGATTTTAAATTACAATATGAAATGTTTTAGGCGGGGTCTCTCATTGCCTGTAAATAATCGTGGCGAGTGAGATGGAGTGATGTGCTATCCATTCTTAATCGCGCTCTTGAATACAACAGCATTTATACGTGAATTTCAAATAATTTGCGACCTGAATATCTTTGTTTAGATATCAAGAAAAATATTGAGATAAAAAAACAATCTTTATGAACGCGTTTAATTGAAAAATTGTTGAAAAAAAAAAGTATATATTTGACTTTTAAAATTCGCTAGATAGTTAATTACAAGTATTTTAAAAACAATAAAAATCACAATCAATAGAAAAAATTATTCGAATATTGATTTCATTACTCACTTTTGGCACAACAATACTTGATTTTGAGTTAAAGGCTGCAAAAGCCAAAAATCTATAAAATCTTTTTAAACTCTCATATCTCATAAATGAGAAGAAAACAGCAACAATTATTGTCATATTTCAATTCAATGGGTAAAATTTAGTAAACATTAAATAGTCTTCGCTCTGTTTATTTTTTTTGTTTCTCAGTGTAATTAACAAGACGAAAATTGAGCCATAAGTGACGGATTTTTCTTTATTAGAACATTTTTAAATTTAATATATAATACGTACAAAAATATATATTATTTGGATTGAAACATTTTTATATAACCGATTTAACTTTTATCTCCGTTTTAAATTCATATTTGCAAAAGCTTCAACTGAAACAAAGAAAATAAAATTTTGTATGGATACTCTACATATGTATGTTTGTATGTCTACATTGATCTATTGAAGCCACTTTTCAAGTGAGATTTTTGAAATATTTTTCATTCAATAGCTGAAATATCGTTTCGGTATTTTATTGCAAATATGAAATCGGCCAAGTTTTCCAATAAATACTTTTATATTTAGATTTCAGCTATAACTTTCATTCTCCGAACATGCACCGATATAACAATTCCGATTTCACCGACTGCCGATCATTACCAATTAAACCCAATCAAAAGTTTCGATCTGAATTTAGTGCCATTTTATATGCAATGTCAACATTTAACGTTCCAGATAACTTTTACTCGATAATTGTTAAACTTCGGTGGAAAGCTACATACATATAATAAAACTTTATCCGGTATCCAGATCATGAGTCGACTTATAGTTCGACTCTTCATTCGAAATTCTCACTGAAATGAAAATGATAATTAAACTGGAAGTTTTCAGATTGATGTATCGACTTCCAACGCTTCGGTGATGATAGTAATTACCTCCATCAGAATTTATACGAAAGGCTTGAATAATTAATATAACGAACATTCTACCTGTTCTAATAAGTACTGATTGCAGGAATAGAGGCTTTACCACCAATCAAAACGGGTTTGAAATGGATCTCACGAGAAATGTGATAGTCGGTACGAGTTATGTAATCTGAAATCAACCATGGAACAATATAATGCGGGCGAAATTATCAAATATTCTAAATATAATCGATGTTCTTACTTAGAAGTGAAACAAGACTATGGCCCGTTGATTGATTGAATTGAATTTCCATACACGCTTTCGGTTGAACGAACGCTCATTGAATTGTTCCAATGTGTACACACGTTCGATTCGATTCGATTGTGCGATTCACCGATAATAACTCATTTAGAGCAAGTGCCATAAATATTCATAGGGTTGGAAGGTACTGACGATATTTTTTTATTTTTTTTTATTTTTTTTATTTTATTTTATTTTATTTTACGGTCAAGAAAAAATTGACCATTTTACATGTTGGAAATAGAGAAAGAAAAAGAAAAAAAATTAAAATGAAATATAAAAGAAAAATACACATACATTCATATACTACAAAATAAATTACATTATATTAAAAAAATATTTAAATAAAATAGATTTCATGTTATATTTACTAACAATGAATAAATCGACCATGGATAATTCGTTTCCAACTCTGTGCAGTCTCAACATAGCTGAGTTCAATGAGTAATTAGTGGTAAACCTGGGCATATCAAAAAGATGGTTACATCTAATTGATCTACCCGGCACATGGAAGCACACTAAACTCACCAAGTCAGAGCATTTAATAGTGCCATTAAGAAGACCACACAGAACTGAAATATCGTTAATTTTCCTTCTGTCATATAATTTTAGCAAATTAAGTTTCCTATAAATAATAACGTTACTGACATAGTGATTATGACTTTTAAAAAATTTAAATTTGATGAATCTAGTGAACTTTATTTGCACTGACTCTATTATGTTAATTTGTTTCATTAAATAAGGAGACCAAATGGTAGAATTGTACTCTAATTGGTTTCTAACCAGAGTGGTGTATAAAATTTTAATCGTATTTACATTTTTGAAGTGAGTACTATTTCTTATTAAGAAACCAAGTGTTTTGATGGCATTTTTTGTGATAAAATTTATATGAGAATTAAAAGTTAATTTGTCGTCAAAAATAACTCCTAGATCTTTAATTAGCGATGATGATGGTAATGATTCATTATTTATATGATAATTATAAATAATTTTGTTATTTGACCTACTGAACCTGACAACAGAACACTTCTTAATGTTTAAATATAATTTATTAAAAGAACACCAATCGTTTAATGAGTTTAAATTAGTTTGTAAAGTAGCACAATCGTTAGTGTCTTTTATACATTTAAATATTTTTAAATCGTCTGCAAATAAGAGCACTTTAACATCATTAAATATATTTATAATATCATTTATAAAAATATTGAATAGGACTGGTCCCATGTGAGATCCTTGGGGAACGCCACTAGTTGGATTAAAGGAGTAAGATTTAGAATGGCCGATTTTAACTAATAATGATCTATTGGACAAATAGCTCCGAAACCAGTTTAGTAATACACCGCTGATTCCGATACTGTTTAGTTTATATAATAAAATCTCAATATCAACTTTGTCAAATGCTTTACTGAAATCAGTGTAAATTGAGTCAACTTGCAATTTAACAGATAAGGCACTAGAAATAAAATTTTCATATAATAATAAATTGGATAAGGTAGATCTACCAGAAGTAAAACCATGTTGTTGTGGAATAATAATGTTATTAATGAAAGGAATAAATTCGTCTAATACTAAACTTTCAAAAAGTTTTGGAATAGTTGATAGTTGACAGATGGCTCTATAGTTCATTACATTATGTTTATCCCCATTTTTATGGAGAGGCATTAAATAGCCAGACTTCCAAGAATTGGGAAATATACCAGTGGAAATAGATTGATTAAAGAGATTAAAAAGAGGATAAGTTAATACATTGGCACAATTCTTGATAAAAATTGGGGGTATGTTGTCAGGACCCGCAGATTTAGATATATCTAAGGCATTTATTTTGTTAATTAATTTTTGAATAGATATATTTATAGAATGTAAAGGTGAAATCAGGACATTATTATTTACAATGCTATAATTAGAATTATTGTTGTTGTTTTTGACATAGATCGATTTGAAAAAATCAGCAAAAAGATTGACTGAATCATTAGTATTGTCAACAAATTTACCGTTAAGTTGAATGTTTTCTGGTATATATGTTTTATTGTTGTTTAATTCTTTAGTAAATGACCAAAAATATTTGGAATTTGAATCAATGAATGATTCTGTTTTTTTAATATAAAGTTTAAAACATTTGGATATATGTAGTTTACACAAAGCTCTTAGTTTTTTGAATTCAATATATATGTGTGTAGAGTTATAAATTTTGAATAATTTGTGCACACTTTTTTTTTTATGTATTAGGTTTTTTAATTCGGGACTAAACCATTTTGGAAAAAAATGCAACTTATTTTTATATTGAGGAACATGGTTGTATATACAAGAGATTAATAATTCATTCAGCATAATGACTTTTGATTCAAAGTTAATGTTATCGTTTAAGAACGACCAATTAGTGACATTTAATTGGTTCATGATTTCGTTATAATCGGCTCTGTGAAAATCAAAAATATTTTGCTGAATTAAAGGTAGATTAGTAGATTTATTTAAAGTAATAATAATATCTAGGGGTGGATGATGGCCATCCACTGGAGATAGAACATCATGAGATTTCATAACGTTAGTGTTTTTGAAATTGGAAAAAACTAAATCTAAGACACGATCATTCAAGTTGGAAATAGTATTAAATTGTTTAAGACCTAAATTTAAAGATAAATTTATAATTTCTTGATGAATTGGAGAATTTTCATTCATTTCAAGGTTTTGCCAGTCCAAATTTGGTAGATTAAAATCACCAGTTATTAAGAATTTTGAATCAGGATATTTTAATCTGATTGTTTCAATATGTGTATATAATAATTTTGATCGTGACAAAACTATTACTGTAACTATGTATATGTAGTACTTACGTATATTCATGAAGGTATCATTAAAATCCCCGTATTTTTTAAGATTATATATCACAAAGCAAAAATACTTGCATAATCATCATCTTCTACAGTCACCACCATCCACTGCCGGATGAAGGCCTGTCCAACACCCTTCCACTCGTCTCTGTTTTGCGCAACTCTCATCCATCTCACCCCTCACATTTTCCTAATTTAGCCTACCCATCTTCCCTGTGGTCTTCCTTTTACCCTTTTGCATTCTCTCGGGTACCATTCCAGCACTTATATAAAGAGCTAAAGAGATTGAAATGGCCCGCCCATTGCCAATTCAATCTCTTTATTCTATCCACTATAATTTCAAAACTATAATAATTAGTTGGCCATGTGACTAATTGCCATTCCACATTGTTGAAAAGTCCAGAAAGTGATCGTTATATACGAAACACTTGATTTTAATATAAATACATACATATATGTGACACATTTGAAAAGAAAATTGATTATTTCTAAGATTTTACGACGATGCTTTCTTGAATCAAGTACATATGTATGTATGTATGTATAAAACATTTGATATATCACATTTTATTGAAATATGATCTCAAAAGAGAAATAAATCATTGCTAAAACTCTATGGTTATAATCTTTCCAATATATTTATCATATTTTGCCAGTATATCAATTCATCTTGTCACTCTTTTTATATGTGATTTTGTTTATAAATGCTTATCGGATATGAAACGAACAAGCTGAGGAAACTTTCAAACCAAATGACTTGTGAAATATGACACAATTTAATAATAGGTTCGAAAAAATCTTTGTAAACATAAAAAAATATCTTCTGTAACCTACATAAAGCATTAAATTGAAATGATAATAAATGGATAACATACGGATAATAAATGTACATAAATTTTTGAGACGTTATTTTTCTCCATGTAAATTTTTGAAATAATAAATTCACAAAAAAATAACAGGAAAGTTTAAGATAAACAATACGACTAGGAAATTTTTAGGCTACGTCGCTATAATAATAACCGAGTAATATAATTCGCTTTAGGCGAGGGAACGAATATAATTTAAATAAAATTTCACCGAATTACAATAGTATTCAAGCATGAAATTGTTTCCTTTTTTTACAAAGTTAAAGCTGTCGTTAAGACTACAATTTTCATTGAATAAATTCACTCAAGTATTTTCGTACACACTAATTGAACCTCTCGGAGATTTGAAGCCACACAGGAAAAAAAATAATAGTAAGCCCAGAAAAAATAAAATAAAAGTAATAAAAAAATATATACGCTGCGGAAACTCCGGTGGTAGAATTTTAAGTCGACTCCAAGAAGCGAAATATCGGAAGAAACTGGAATAAATAAATTCGAGTCGTCTCTTGAAGGCAGTTGTGTTTCCGGTTTGTGTAATATTAAAGATGATCGATTCGCTATGGGGTAGTGTTTTTTTTATAAATGTATATATTATATATTGTGGGAGGAGTACTTGGCTTTTCCCCGAGACGAAAATATGTTTTGCGATACTAATGGAGTTTCCCGAGATGAAATAAAAAACATAATGGAGTTTATTTTTGAACGGGAACAGCAACCAAAGGCATGCCGGCATACCACTTACACCATTATCGAAACTCATTATGACAAAAAATTACACCATAATGTCATATTCGAATGAATGGACACGTTGAGTAATAACTATCTCTCATTTTCATACTCGGTCAACGACTTTGGACCGCTACCAAATTAAAAACAAATCACATTTTCCGTAGGTATGACTATTTTTAAACTACTGATATAAGGTACACGTTATGATTTTTTTTATTTTAAGTAAATCGAAAAAATATACATTTTATTTTGTTTGATTTTAATACATGTACGTGTACGTATTATAGACAAAACCCATTAGGCTCTTTTCCTAAAAATAATAAATTTATATTTAAATGCGATCACATAAATTACAAACGAAGCCTAGATTATTATAGAAATGTCAAATACAGTAAGCCATTAATTCATTTTTAAATTTTAAATTTTACGTAGAAATAAATTATATTAAGTCTAATTATATATATATACATATTTTTCATTCTAATAGTATGAGTTTTGATTTATATTTTGTTTGAACTTTCTTAAAACCTTTCTATGATTCTTATTGACTAACACGAATTGAAAATTATCATTTTACTAATATTATATCCTTCTTTTAAAAAATGTATCCAAACATATTCAATTCTTATGTTATCTATAATTTAAGCCAACTGAATATCGTCACACATAACTATGCGACACGCAAAGGCAAATATTATAAATATTTATTTACATATTAGTCGCAGTCACATTACAGAATACTCAATTTTAAACGCGTCACTGTGACCAGACATATAAGCATAATACAAATACTATATATATAAGAAAATTAGCGGGACATCTACATATGTACATATATTAAATATGGTAAATTTTTGAAACCAATAGAATAGACAAGTGTTTAGCTTATAATGCTTTGAACAAAGTGGTCGTAGGTTCAAATATCGCTAGTTTCTGCTGGCAAGACCTTGGATTTGCGATTCCAGGTCGATCGTTTCCTATCAAATTTTGCCAATTTATCTGTTTTTCATTGAAACGGTTCCAACAAATTGGTCAACCTTACCCAATTTCCCGCAAATCTCGAGTTTTCAGGAATCTCGAATTTCGTTGAATTGTATAAAATGCCGCAAATATATAAATTTGACCATAAATGTCTCTGTGGATGCTAATTTAAATGTATGTTTTTACTTTGTACATATATACTTGTATCAAATTAATAATTTTTCTGGCCAGGAAGGTGCATTGGGATTATCTGTTAGGCATTCTTGGTATAAATTTAAAAAATAAAAACATATTAAAACAGTGGTAACTTTTGCCAATTTGATAGAGGACCGCTTCAACAATGAAATCAGATAAATTGGCAAAGTCTGATAGGAAACGATCAACTTACATATTAAATATATATCCAAGTCTAACCAGCAGCATTAAGGACGCAGCTCACATGATAGAACTCGGTGACCTCTCGGTGCTTAGTATCAACGCAACCACCGAGTCATTTTGCTGGCTAATATGTATATTTTGAGCAATTTAATAATATATGTATGTAAATATGTACATACGTATTTAATATATGATCATTAGGATATAACATGAAACAATTGCTAAAGTTCGAAGAAGATATAAAATTGTTTCGAAAGTACTTTGTATGTGATTTGTACGTACTATAATATAATAGGATTTCAAACTTTCCAAACGAATTGTGGTCATTTACTTTAACGGTACAAGTTCAATTTGGCAAAAGTATCAAATTTTCAAAATATAAACATCCGAAATTACTTCTTTGATAGTTTATCAATACATTTTATTATGTTTGCAAACAAAACATCGACTTCAATTATAGATACGCCGAAATCGCTTGAATTGAAAAATTTAAACGTACATATCTATCACTATTACAAAACAGTAAAATGTCTTACACTTATTGGATCCGTTCCAAATAAAAATAATTAAAAAATTACGCCCGAATTATTTCTGAAATGATCAACGTTCGTTTATGCATTTTTGGTTTTATTTGATTTAACTTGGAAACGTTTACACGGTAGGTTATTATAACACAAATAACAGACACGTGTGTGTGTAGAGAATTAGCAAACATTAAACTCGAAGTCAAGTGTCGCCGAAAGCTTGTTTGCCATATCAATTTAAACGTTCGTTCGCACACACTGCAAAACTTTGATCAGTTTCCAGTTGTGATAGGGTGCATCGAATGTTCGCACGCGCGAGTTTACGATAGTTTTGGCGTTAAAATTAGTAACGACATATAACGAGAGACGATCGATCGTTATAATATCGTTTTCATATATAATATTAACATATAAAGGTTTTTGGTTTCAATTTATATAATAACTAGTCGGTATTGCTAAGCGCTTATTGGAAAATGGCTATGGGATTCTATTTAAATATGTGTATTTGTATATTGGTAATATAATAAACATCGTTAGATATCCTTGTTTAGTATAAATTTCAAGTTTGTTTGAAATTTATATCACAGTATACTTGAATGTTTGATTTGTGTGTCTAAGTTTTGAACTATTATATTATATATAATATTGTTTTACTAGGGCTACCATATACAAAAGAGCACACCAAACATGAACTCAATAGGAATGTATCATATTAAATTATTTTGAATAAAAATACCAATAATTTTATTTTACTACCGCCATCTATGTATAAAACTTAAGACTACATAGACGTCACCCAGATTTTAAATTTGCAAACTCAAACGCGTCTTAAACGATATTTTATCTCTATCGTAATGGCGGATGATCCATTTACTTATATTGATGACCAAAATGAGCAATATGGCAAAGTATGAAAACGATCGGATAAAAGGCAATTTTTTTCTTGAATTGTAATCTTAAGTTAAACTTAAAGGAGGTTTGTAAACAATGTTTCATTTGAATGTAATAGACTAGCTTTTTAAATTTCTAGCATAATTATATATGGAAGATTTGATTACAAATTTTGCATCAGAAAAAGCCAAAAAAGTATTTGAAATCTTTTTTGAAGAATAGTTTCTAAATTTAATTATATATATAAATAAATGTAATTAAATATATTACGTAAAACCTTGATTTACCTTTATATCATATCATCCTTACATTATTTTTTATTTTTTATTTATACCAGGAAAGCCTAGCAGGTAACCTCAATGCGCCTTCCTGGCCAGAAACATTGTACATTTAATACAATTATTATTATACAAAGTTAAAACATATAAATTAACTCCCACAGAGACATCTATGGTCAAATTTGTAAATTTACTGTATTTTTAAACAATTAAGCGAAATCAGTTAATACATATCTGTTAACATCCGTAGAGACATTTATGGTCAAATTTTTAAATTTGCAGCATTTTGTACAATTCAGCGAAATTCGATATTGCTGAAAACTCGAGATTATCGATAAAATGGGTATGGTTGTCAATTTGATTGGACCGTTTCAATGGAAATCAGATAAATTGGCAAACTCTGATAGGAAACGATCTACCTGGAGTCACAAATCCAAGATCTGGCAAGCAGAAACCAGTGGGATTTGAACCCGTGACCACTTTATTCAAAACCTAATATGCTAACCACTTGTTTATTCTTCTGGCTAATTATTTAATACATTCAATTACATTAATTTAAGTATCATAATTATGATTGAAAGTCGGGCCGGGCCTGTATCATATGTTACAAAAAATACATATGTTACATTAATTACTTATTTGTATGTGGAAACTTTTGAGTGACGTTTGAATGTATTTATGTTTATTTTTTTGATTTGTAAATATGCTTTAAGTTCGTAATGAAATGAAATAAAATAAATAAACTCCGATCGAACGGAAATTCAAGGCCTCGAAAAGGGGAAAACATTATGGGAAAAGAGAACGTGTGGTAACCCCAATTAAATATGAATTGAAAATTGGTTATGTATTATTATTTGAAGATATGTATGTATGTACATATGAACATTGTTAGAAGGCGAAAACGTGTCAAATAAATTTCAAATTTGACGAGATTTCAGCCTTGAATGTTTAATTTATTTGTCTCAGTTTCAAACTATAATACAATATTGTTTTACTGACGATGTGCGTGGTATATTAAATTTAAGTTAATATAATAACGACGTGTCAATTAATGAACATGCCAAAACTCTCAATGTCATACTGGAAATATATTATAATACATATGTATGTAGGTAGGAAAATATTCGTATAATTAAATAAGCATACACCTACGATATGTGAACGCGAAAATGAACCTTCTGAATTTATTTTACAGTTAATTTTGTTTGAGTTTCAGTTCTCATCAATCACGATTTCGCGAACCGCGAGATTTCGCAGGAAAACATCCCTCATTCTAGACGAGGGATTGTGAAATTCACATTCACGAAAGACAATTATATCTCACAGCATCCAACTGAAAAACTTTATTACACCCGTACGTATGTATATATACGTTAAAATGTAAAACGTATACAATTCGCGTTGTTAAAAAGCTCTAAATTTCAAGCCGAAATATTTCCAGGGGAAAAATTTAAATGATAATTTCGTCAGACAACGAGACATTTGGGTGTGCGTTAAAATTACGCTTTTGCAACATTTGGCAGAGTAACTGGAGAGCGAAAAATAAAAAATATATACATATATTCAGCAAAGCCACGTCACGAATTATATTCAGAAAATTTGTGCTTGTTGTGAATATGTATTCGGACTTTTTTTTCATTTCAAACATCATTACAAAAAGACTACAGACGAACGGACGTCTCTGTAGACAAATCTCTATATATTTTTTTCCCCGGGGAAGATGTATCGTTTAGGTTGTGCAAAAAAATAATCCCACAGTGTACACATTTATCTGGGCAACATTAAAACTACATTACTGTCATGTGCAAGGATGGTTCGTACGAACACCCCCTTTTAATGCCATCACCCCTTTTCCGGTCATCTCGCAAAAAAATACATAAACTGAGATTATATTCGGACACGTGCAATGTTTAATTTTCGCTTAGTAAACGATCCACTTTTGACTCGGAACAATTCGAAATTGCGACATTCAAAAGCACGTTCCGCGTTTTATGGACTTTATATGAATATTGAAGTGAAAGCGCTGAATTGAAAAATTTCATCACTATGGCGTTTCATTCATTTAATATGAACTCTTAAAATGATGTTAAATAAAAGTTTAATACCATACCCATATATGTACTTGTAGATTATGAACATGATAAAAAAATGTTTACATTATACGAAAATACCATAATAACTAAGGGTTCGCTTCTTTAGTATAGTCAACTATATAATTTTTTCCCTTATATGTATAGTAGTTTGAGTAATGCTATTTTTTTGTTTCATGTATGTATAGTTCTTGAAAAATGACAAAACTTTATAAATGCAAACTCATATTTTTATACTTTTTTCAGGGAGACGAATTATTATACCAAATTTATCGAAAAACTTGAAGTACATAACTATGTAATAACGTCATTATTACATTTTTATGGGAGAGACGGAGCAATTTGTCCGTCGTAGATATAGCCGTCTACAATTTCTGAATCGTACATAGCTATCGATTTTATAATACTACGCTAAATTGCTCAATTCCGGTCCGAGATCATATTGAAAAATTTGTATGACTTTATCTTTGTATTTGGGGTATATAAGAAGCGTCAAAAATAAAATTCGATAATGGCACACCAGATATGAGAACGTTCTCGTTTGAGACACTCACATATTTTTTTTAAACTTCAATAAGACAATAGTTATACTTCCGATTGAGTAAAAAATATTTATTAAATATACATAGGTGTATGTTATTTATCAAATTTATCACATAAAAGTTTCAACCCAATTAATAATTGAATCCAAAACTTAAGACAAAAATTTTATAATAACGACAGGCATTTCAGTAACTGCTATTAATTTTCAGTGTGATAGATTAATTTTCATCTCCAAAATACACAACACACATATATTTTTGGGTTTCCCGTCATTTATGGAGCGATATTTCAGCGCGACGTCATTTGGGCGCATTTAAAAAATTAAAACCAAACTAAATAAATATTAGTATACTACCACTATCCAGGCTAACGATGGAGGGGTGTCAAACAAATAATATTTTTATACATTTTTAAATCAAACGATTATTTTAATACTTACATGATTATAGTTAATAGAAATCTTTTGTTGATTTTTTTAATGTTGATGCAAATTTTCCTAGAAAAAATTATATCGTTATATTTAAATCCCCACTGGTTGAAGACCTCAGATAATGTCAATAGAAGCGAATGATTCATTCCAAGTGATACGCATTTAAATCTTGTTTTTATTCAATCAAATATAACTTAATATGGGTATTTGGGGTTCATTTTTAGACTATAGTACTGTTGCCTTGCTTTTCAATTCATTCGTATCTTTAATTTTCACAGTACTGTTTTGAATCCTTTCTTATCCTATATCCTATATATTAATAGTTAAGTCGATATTAATGACTACCACTCTCGGAGTCTCGATGGTGATGACTAACTTATGTGATCGAATCGTGATCTATATAAATGATTTTATCTTTTGGGTTGGGCAAAGTCCGGCACTCCTATCTTATCTGACTATCCCTTTACAGGAATTTTAATGGACTTGTTAATCACGTATATGAATTTGATTATTGTGGGAACTACATTGATAAGCTAGGTACATAGCAATACATACATACATACATAGATAAAGTAAAAATTTAACTTTTAAAAAATGTAGACTTGTAGCCGGTGAAAAAAATTTGAAATAACCGTAATAAATCTTTGTAAAGCGTTTGGTCCTTCGCTCAGTAATATTTCGAGTCCTTGAAACATCCGCTACCCACTATCTAGTTTGTCGCTACGATAAATTACCCAACTGATTGTGGCGACAAATCGTTGCGTCCTCGTGTCCTTTAAGTACTTACGTATATAATATACGTTTTTATATGCACGTAAAACATCTTCTTACACCGTTTCTTACCAAAAGTATAATCGAACATAATTTGTACAACATAATAGCTATTTTTTAATTAAAATATTGCTTAGAAATTTACAAAAAGTGATAGATTCTGTCTGTTTTTATTCACGTGTATTTGAATAGATCAAATACAAGGAAAATTGTAATTGCGACTTTACCAATATAGTAACATAATGCTCCTTCCAATTACGTGTTTCGAAATAATGGTTTCAAAGCTGCTTTTCCCAACAGGAAAAGCCGCTTCATATTTTCGACGGATACAGCAAGCGGTCGACGAACTAATGGACGTGCGGACGGATGGACGGACGGACGGGGATTTAATCGCGGACGTTTTTGAATTTAATTTAGATTTTAATTTCAATTTCTAGAATCGATTTCAATCATCCAAGGTTTATGGGCGGCTGCTGCCCGGGGCCATTTCACCTGGCCCTTACCCCACCACCCTTATTCGACCTTTTTAATCACACGAACAAAGGGGCCGCTCACCGGTGGCTTTCGCTGCCCTTTTCTTAATCGACCATTTGGCTCTCATTTAAAATTTTGATAGTAACCATTCCAACTTAATGGCTGCGAACGTTAAACTTTTTCTCGGTGCTCACGCCGACCGCACTTCCATGTACATGTATTTTTTTAAAGCTACAAGGGATAATTGATAAACTAAATTGACCGAACCGAGAACCTTTAACATGTATGTAGATTCATTTTCTCACTTTAAAATAAATACAGTAATTACCATTTGAATTGCGCTCATGTAACATAACTCTGCAGATTACATACATACATATGAATATAAATTTTTTGAATTACGCATACATACATAAGTAGGCATTTCTTTCACCCTTTTACATTATCTCGAGTACCATTTTATGTCTTCTTTTGTTCATCTTTCGTCCATTCTTTTAACTACGCCCGCCCATTGCCCTTTCAATCTCTTCACTCTTTCCACTAACCTTGTTATACTTTTCACCGTATTCCGTTTCCTGTCTCTCTTCGTTATGCCGAGCGTACAGCGTTCTATACTTCTTTGAGTGGATTGGACTTTGTGAAGCATCTTGGCATTCAATATCCAAATGTCACATCCATACGACATCACTGGCAAAATATATTGGTCGAACATCTTTATAAAAATGTAATGTGATGTGTGTTTTTTTAGGTTGTTATAAACTATGCATACGTATCATTTTTATATCATGATCATGTTTAATTTTGAGCAGTGTCTGGACAATGAACTTATATTTTATAAAATGTGAAGGTGTAATGCGTCGAATCATACACGCTATTTATAGAAGAAGTACTTTGTTGGAATAAATTGCCTTTTAGGATATTTCCATCACAATCAGGTTTCTATAATTGCGCCCTTTTTCAATCAAATTCCTTCAACTTTAAGGCTTTTGTGGAAAATCTCGTCAAAAGCTTGGAATTTACAAAGGTAAAATGCTTGCCAAAAAATAAAGAGGCAACGCTTAAAATCAAGTACGTCAATTTAATATTCAGAATGCACATCTCTTAAAACCTTTGATGTTTATATATATATATATATATATATATATATATATATATATATATATATATATATATATATATATATATATATATATATATATATATATATATATATATATATATATATATATATATATATATATGTATGTATATGTACGTAAAATACATTTTTTTGTGGAGAGATGCATAGATATGTATATATAATATTTTTTATACGAATCAGTTATTTCTTTGATTATTAGCTATTTGTTCATATTTACATATATTTATAAAATAAGGTGCATTCTGTGTAGTATCTGAGTGGTTTGATACGATATGTACATATAAATAACCACGAAGAAGTCTCTGGGTTAGTTTATGTAGGACGGATTACTAAGGGCTGTTATCTCTATATAAATTTCCACTACGACAGACCATTGTAATGGTAAACAATCTACCTATTGTTCACTATAGCTACCAATAAAGTCGGTAGATGTTTATAAGAGATATCCGATTCGACTTCGGTTCCCAGATATTTATCGTAGTACTCGAAATAACATTATCCTTGAAGCTTTATCCATAAATACAAGAGACTTAGAGTATACATTGTGATAAACGAAGGTCAATAGATGATCGAATTTGAGAGTTAACATTTTTTACGACGTGATTTAATATTGAAAAAGTTCTAGAAGTTTTTCTCAAGTCGAAAACAACGCATCCTGTGACCTACAATATTTGACATCTGTTCAATTTTATATTGAACCTCTAAATCATATCCACGTACACGAAATTCGATATTTATTAAGCGTTTGCAATCCTTTTTTAGATCGATTTAAAATACTTTTTACTCGATTCAATTCGATTACATCGTTTTAAAATACTTTTATTTTTTGTACTCATACTAATATGCAACTCGTAAAAATGGGTAATTACATATGTTTAAAAAAAATGTAAATTAAGTCTTATTTTACTATCTCTATTCAATTCAACAAATATATATTTTTTAATTATTTATTTGTATTGATCAACAATTAAGAGGCTTTAAAAGATAAAATTTTCTATGTATGTACATATGTACATATATACAAATTTGAAAATATCCAATAGTTCTGTTTGATATTTTCAAATAGGATTATTGGATAGAGATTTTTATAAAGTTCCAATTAACATGAAACTCTCCAAATATTTCCATTTAAGTAAGCGTCAGGTGAAGACCAAAATGTGCATAAATATGCAAATATTTTTTTACATTTTATATTTTATTATTTTAAATATGTAAGAAGCCTTTTATAATTCATCTTCTAATATTATATTTTTGTTTACTGTGTAACTCTATTTCAAGCTATGCATATGTTACGCCGAATTCGTGAAATTGTCTATTACACGCATTCGGCAAGAGAATTGCCGAATGCGTGAAAAATGCAAGCACGTTGCCCAGTTCACGGATTCGGCAAATTCTTTGCCGAATGCGTGAACTGGACAGCGTGTTATATTATAACCAAGTGTCAAAGTGACAGCTGAATAAGGATGTTTAATTTAGTTTAATTTACATATTATTATGTATAATATGACTACATACATATGTTTCGATGATCTCATATAACTTATAAATAAATTAATGCTATTTTTATACATTTTGATCAATATTTTAACAGTCGGAGTTTTATACCTTGTGAAGAATTAATATTATATTATAAATATTTAATTTCATTACGCATGTCCCAGAACATAGCTATGGGCTACACCGACCAGACCAATTGTACATATGAAAATGTGAGTGACTAAGAAATCACCCGGTGTGAAACGCTGTATCTAACTGCATATATCTCTCCGGAGTCCGGAGATGTATTTGTCCGAAGGACCAAAACAGCCCTGCGTGACCTGAGCCATAGAACACTTTGTATTTTAACAAGCTCGTAATCACCTCTCACTCATTGATTTAACTTAAAAGCATTTTTTGAACAGGGGACTATTACAGACAAACACTCTTTGAAGTCTTTGAGAGTGGGCTAAAAATGTACCTTAAATTTAAACAATAAGTCACTATTAATAGTTTTTTGGGCTTTTATTATTTCTTTTATACAAAAATACAATGGAACTGACTGTGTGTTCATACATAGTAAATAATTTTTACATGATATAAATTAATATTAAAAATTTTAACAACTTTTTCAACTTTTCCCACCGTCACAGATAGAATTTGCTCAAATTTAAATTTAGCGCATTTCACAGGAGTTGTTACAGTGTAAAGAATTAATGATAAAAGGTAATGGCCACTAGTAATTATGTACTATCTATATAAAGGGTCTTTTATACATTTGGTCTGGTTGGTGTAGCCGAGAGCAATGTTCTGGGACATGTGTAATGAAATTAAATATTTATAATATAATACTGATTCTTCAAAAGGTATAAAATTCCGACTGTTAAAATATTGATCAAAATGTATAAAAATAGCATTAATTTATGTACAAGTCATATGAGATGATCGAAACATATGTATGTAGTCATATTATACATAATAATACGTAAATTAAACATCCTTATTCAGCTGTCACTTTGACACTTGTCCACGCTGTCCTGTTCTAAAAAACAACACCAGAGCGCTGCTGTCTATCTGCCGACTCCACGCTTTGAGCAGACAAATTCTTGCCAGATACACGCATTCTATATATATATACATATATATATATATATATATATATATATATATATATATATATATATATATATATATATATATATATATATATATATATATATATATATATATATATATATATATATATATATATATATATATATATATATATGTATATGTATATATATATATATATATAAATATATATATATATATATATATATATATATATATATATATATATATATATATATATATGTATATATATATATATATAAATATATATATATATATATATATATATATATATATATATATATATATATATATATATATATATATATATATATATATATATATTTATATATATATATATATACATATACATATATATATATATATATATATATATATATATATATATATATATATATACATATATCTATATTGTATATAAATATTCGACTTAAAAGTAAAAAAATCACAACCCTGTTATGGGTGAAAGTACGGTCAAAATTTGCACGCAGAAATGTATTATATATTTCATCTCATTATGTTGAAAATCGCATCGCGGAAAAGCCGAAGCTAGGGAAAAACGCCATAATTCACGTGGTTATCTATCATTTTGCTTAACACTCTTACGTTCTCAACTCAACGCTGAAAATATTATTTACCCGAAGACGAGGGTGAAAAAAACATATTACCCTTGTATTTATGATCGTTTGTCTTCCCGCCGTGTTTTCTTTTTGTGTTTTTTTTTTTTGAAATTTTTCTGAAGCTATCTCACTCACAAAACATTGAAACTTTATTAATCGACCTGAAGCTTTTGAGGCGGACGTGCTTTTATTGAGAATTTCGTCTACACAGAATCCTATTCCATGGTTCATACGGATATTGAAAAATAATATTGTAACGTTACATAGAGAGACGCCCCGTAGACCGGTGACGTCATGGTGACGCCGACCAATGGTGGAGTCGGGCGTTGCGGCCAATGGCTACACCCGACTCCTTGACCAATGACTATACGGGTCATAACGTGCATGCGCTGAGCGCTGAATATTTATAAGTATGGTGCGCTCTCGAACGGTGGCATTCGGATCCTGACCTCCACCGGACGAGCAGCAATAAAGACCTGGAACCTGCCTGCGTGTTTTCTTGTACCTCGACCTGACTCCACTTACCTTTGAATACTCTTCAATATAAAGGATATAACTCATCCCTTTTAAATTTTTGTCAAAAAGCGATTTAAATCCAATACATTCTCTCTTCTGTGTATTCTATATGGAATATTTGTTCGATGAAACACTTGTACTCTTACATTGTGGGTAGATTCACCTTTTGAAAAGATGCACAAAGTAATTTAAGGAACTTTCCTTTTACTCAAATGCGACTCGTTTTAAAAAGTTTCTAGTTTGTTATTGTAATGTTCCTCCGTTTTCAACGATGTTGCGGAAAAGTGGTAAGTGCAAATCTGCGTTTCGCATTTACGGTAAGTATTTTCAACATTGCATGCAGTGAAAAGTAACAAGCGAAGATAGAACCTTTCTAGTCGAATAATTGTAATAATATTAGAATATATAATACTTTCATATGTACATATAGACATAGAGTAGTATCTATGTATTGAATGTATCAAAAAAAGCCTTTATAAATAAACTAGATCATGAAAAAGTGATCAGTGAATGATTCCGAGTTAGAATCAATCAAAATCTCGAGTTCGAATTTTCGCATGATTACAAAACTTCATCTATTGTTACTACGTACATAGATTAAGTAAATATTAAAGCATATAATCACACATGTATATGTTTATCAAATCAGATAGCAAACCTTTTAAATTTATTTTAATGAAAACAGCATTTTTAAAGTGAACCAGTTTTATAACCGGGTTAACTACATATGTTTGTAGTAAAAATTTACTTAAATTACGTACGCTCTAGTTATAAAATACTAGATATGCTGTGTTTTACAAAGATTCATTATCTCGTTTTACACCTATGTACACTTTTTGTTTATTATTTTAATTCAAAATAAATTCCATTATTACAAGATTTCATACATTTTTCACATAGCTTTGATGTAATACAAATTTGATGTAACTGGCTGTAAGTTTTTCTTGATCTACTCAACGATACATGTAAGTACTACAATTTATTATATTTTTTATTTTATAAGATTAATCATTTAAACTTATCTTACAGATCGCTATTATGCGACGAGTGTACTATACAGATAAAAATCACACTAAATTATATATAAATACTTAATTTTTATATAAATATGTATTTTTAAATTATACACGACATCTATGGTCAAACATTGCAAGCATTTTTACAATAAGAATTTATACGATCAACATCCACAGAGATATCCATGAATAGATTTATACAAACCGGTGAACCTTGAGACGCTCAATAACTCAATATTTGCGAGAGAGAGAAAGAGAGAGAGAGAAGGAAGGCGATGCCAATTTTTGCAGCAACCGTTTCAATGAAAATCAATAAAATGGGAAAATCTGATATGAAACGTTCGACCTGGAGTCACAAACCAAGTGAGACTCGAACCCGTGACCACTCTGTTTGAAAGCATTATATGCTAACAACCAGTCTATGTTGCTGGTTTATTTCAATATGAGTCTGGGTTGAACAGTAAAATAATAATAAAACAATTAAGATTTATTTTGCGAAACAATAATTTGTGTTTGGTTTAGTTTGATAATTTGTGATATTGGTATAAAATATCACCGTTTTTTTGTGAAAATACGTATTTTTCTTCATGCAGGTCATTATTCTTCAATTATGCAACTCTGCTCTCTGTATATAATACTGTTGATAGCATTAGGCCTTCGCAGAATAAATATTCCTAGTATAAAAGACACGAGTTCAGTTTTGTCGGCAGCCGTTCATACATACATTGTCGTCACAGATTTTTCCAGGGATTATTCACGTCGTATAATATGAAAGAGATCGATATGGGGCGGGTATTGTTCAAGCGTTCGTGTATTGTAAACCAGTTTTTTTCGTTCGACAATAAGAACGGGACAAATGGATGCTGCAACAATGGCAGTGTCGAGTGAACGAAAGGTCTCTAACGGGAAAAAAGGACCTCAAACGGTGAGGGTGGACTGAAAGGCTGTAGTACACCCTTTCTTCTTCTATTAGATCGGACTAATTTAATTGACGGTCGAAGGAACAGGTATTTCTCCACGGTTTCTTCAGACATACATACTCTATGGAATTGACTGTGTAAAGGTGAACATTTACGTGTAGATCTGTAGACTCAAGTCCTTTTGGAATTCGTCAATCGTAGAAGGTTCTGCGACACTAAAAAGTTGCTGCCAACAATTCTTATTGAAAACTTCTCATTGAAATGTCAACGTGCAAAGTATTACTAGTAGAAAATATGAGCCAAAGAAGGTACAATAAAACAACTGCTATCAGACTCTCTTCAGGCTACCAAAGGGCACGTGCCTCAGTTCGAGGCCATTCTTAGGATGAGGGCGACCTCTCTACGTTGTTGTTATTTGTATCGTCAACTCTTTTTCTTGCTGCCACTTCTTCTCATTTTCGTTCATCTGTATATGTTTGTTATTCTCTGTATGACCGCCTTAAATAGACTTTGAATTGATTAATTAATTATTATTATTATAATTTATTATTTCATATTATTAGTGTCATTTATTATTATAATTTATTTATTATTTCATATATTCAGTGTGGTTATGAGTTCGATTCACACTAGTTGCTGCTGGCCAGACCTTGGTTTGTGACCAGGTCGGTCGTTTTCTATCAGATTTTGCCAATTTTTTAGATTTTCATTGAAACGATTCCTGCAAAATTGTCTTTCCTTCCCCATTTCTCTCGCAAAATCTTGAATTATTATGTTATATCTCAAGGTTTGCCTGGTATCTTTCCATAGATGTCTCTGTGGATGATTATTGTATAAAAATCAGTATGTTTGTTGATCGTATTGTATACGATGTATGCAATGCACTTTGCTATGTTTGACCATAGATTTCATGTATAATTTCAAAATATGTAATCATTATGTATGTAATTTGGTGTTTTTCTTGATCTGTATAGTACACTCGTCGCATTGTAGTGATCTGTAGTGATCTGTAGTGTACATAGATTAATTGTATAAAATAAAAAAAATTAACTAAAATTAGAATATGTACATATAAATACATATATTATTATTATCATTATATTATTATATCATTGTTTTCATGATTGATTGTGATTTATGAGTGGAATTTTTGTTATGTATGGATGTATTTATGTTTATGTTTAATTGTATTTATAATTGAATTTTTTATGTATAATTGACTAGTAAATTATTTTCTTTATGTATTAATTTATGTTTACTTTTTTTTTTTTTTTGTGTTATATTTTTTGACCATTGTGGCGCATTAGGAATTCCTGTAACGCCACAATGGTCTGAACTTTAAAAATAAATAATATTTACTTGTTGTATCATTAATTTTTATTATCAATATATTATTTATATGAAGGATAGTGATTGCACTATTCTCCCTATCGTCTGGAATAAAAAGTTATTATTATTTTATATACATATATGTACATAGTTAGCAATAGTGAATTATGAAAAATTATTATTTTTATATTCAGTCTCCTAGATTCGCTTTAATCTTTAAAAATTGGGTCTTTAAGATATATCATCATCATCAAGGACCCAATGTGTAACTACGAAATTTAAATGCAATTAGCAAAAAATTTAATTTTTCGATAAAAAATTTTCAGAAATGAGGTCGAACGATTTTTTTTCGTAAAGTATCTGCATACATACATACGTATATATCGAATAGTTTATTTTTATAACAAATCTTTCCGTGAATGCTCAACTTAAGAAACTCACACCGACTAAGTAAGATATTGGTGAAAATGAGTCTATTTGCCTCGCGTTTTTCACACATCCTTTCGTATTATTTCACCCCTGTCATTACACTCGGAAAGAATGATGATCGTCTATTTTATTTTATTTTTTGTCTGCCATCTTTATAATGATAGCATCCCGTGATAGATGATTGTTGACTTTTTTCGCAGTTTCTATCCACTATATGTATTGTTACGAAGAACTACGTATAACGTTATACACAAATACAAAATTGTTTAAGATTATTCTATTATTAAATAATTTATCATTTGCAGAAACGGATAATATGACATTTACTCTGTTTTGATGATCGCAAAATAATCGATAACATTCAAATTGTAAGATTGCAGTAATCATTGTTGATTCTTATTTTATCTGTTTACGCAATTTTCTATTTTGTTACAACAAAGATACGTCACAGTTTAAATTTTAAATAAAATAACGCTTTTCAAAATAACTTTGTTATTTTTATAAATTTTTGTTACAATTACAAGCATTGTTTTAAACCAAACAAAACGCTGGTATTCTACGAAACATTATTTTAGGAATAAATTATAAATATATAATAATAGCACACATGGGAATACATTTTCAAATGTACACGCGAATATGTTATATTATATTTACAATATAATCCTAAATAAACGTTAATTATATCAAAATGTTATATCATTTAACCTAACTATTGCCTGTATAAATGTTATAACACCGCATAGAATGTTATTATATAATTATAAGATACGATATAACAACGCAATACATCAAATATCACGATATAATACGTTTATATCATAATAAATTAATATCAACCCATTCAGAGCAAATGTCTCACAAGCAGATGAAGATTTTCAGCAATATATGTATGTATGTATGTACATACATATATACATATATCACCGAAACATATGAAAGATTAAGAACTTCAAGAATGGAAAGCCTTTACCTTTTTCTCCCATTTAATTTGTATGACAATCCTTTTATGTTCAATTAACAAAAGGAATTAATAGAGAGAGAGAGAGAGACAGTTTTGCGCACTTCGTAATACACATTAAATATAAATTAGAAAGGTCGCAGAGTTTACTCTAGACGAGTCATTGAAAATTCTCCCATATTTTCTGATATAAATTTCTGAAATCTCCATTATCGCTGTTTACACGTGTCCGCAAATTATACACACGCGTGTTTGCACGGGAGGCACGCAAAGGGTTCGCGTGTTTGTTTTGCTATCAATTAAACACGACCGAACAAAGTTTTCCCCCGAACACCCTTATGTATTATTATCCTCTGGAAAACAAATTGTTTTATTCTTACATTAGCACTCATAATGATCCGCTGCTTAGCGTAATGGACGATTCAATTGTACGTGGAAAATAGCAGTCGAGTTCCTATTTCTGTAGCGTTAGGGGATTAAATCGTTTCTTCGCCTGAAAATATCTTCAATATGTTTTATTTTGTTTGAATAGGTCCATAATTTTGGTGAAAGTGTATATACATATAGTAGTGAGCGATTATTTATTAAATGTATAAAGGTTCGTCTTGGGAGCACGCACGTTTCAAATAACACGAAGTAAATTAGAAAGTCGTGGAATGAAAGACGGGATGATTGATGGAAGTAATCCGGTTATTTCACAAAGCATCATACTTTGATGTTCGCTTAAAAAGAATGAAGAAAAGCTGAAAATATTTTAAAACAACAAAGGAGTCGAAATTTGAATTTCAATACTTATATCTATAAATAAATATAAAATATAATGATTTTGTACTTTGACATTTAAAAGGCTTTCATGCATGGATAATATAAATTGTGTTTTTTCAAAAATTTATCCTTGTACTTTTTACGAATAACGTACATATATTCTAATTTTATATTTAAGATTTGGTTTTCAAACGGATTTAAATATAATATAAAAACTGTCTAACGAAGAAGTGTATATTTACTATATTGAATGGGCACATAGTTAGAATAACTGGCGATAAATGGACGAAAGAAGTGCTCAAATGGTACCCGAGAGAATCTAAAAGTGTACAAAGAAGGCCGCAGGGGAGATAGATAGACGAAATCAGAAAAATGTGTGGAATGGGATGGATGAGAGTTGACCAAAACAGAGACGGATAGAGACATATTGGAGATGCCTTCATCCATTAAGAATGGTAATTGCTGTAAATTATGGTTGACAGACTATTGACCGAATGAATACTAGGACACTTAGCTGAACGGACATTAGGCCGAATGAAATTTTTAATTGTTTGAATTTATCAAATTTATATAAGGTCGAGGTGATTTCTGAATAATGTATCTGTTTTTAGTGAGTTTTGAATATTTTAGATTCACAATCGGACAAAAGTCCGTCGGCTTAGTGTCCGTTTGGCCAAATGTCTGTTCGACTAGGCGTCCGTCGGCCAAAAGTCCGCGCACCGTAAAATATGATGACGATGACGATGATGCATATGTAAGTACATAAAAATATGATAATATTTATGGATATTTTTATGAATCCAATACATGTGTTTATTTTTAATTGACTGACCAAATTAGAATATAATTGCTGATCAATGAACTTCATGTTATTGACAAGTGACATTTTATAACTGATCAAAAGCTTAGTTACAAATTTCAAAGTTGAGTTTGTTAAAAAAAAATCCGAAATAGTGAAAAAATTTAGCTTTAGTATTTGAGTGCCTCTATAATTTTAAACTGAGAAGTTTTATGATGGAAAGCTTAAATATTTAAAAGTTTTAAAAACATCAAACCATTAATAATATTTGAAAGTTAACGTTTCACTTGCGTTAAATTTTCGTCGACTTTTACATATTATACATATTAAAAATAAACTTTAAAGTTTTAATAAAAATGAAAATTTTACACGGATCAGCTATGTAAAATATTAAATTCACTATATTATGACGGAAATAAAAATTCAAGTTTACTAGAATTTGCGCTTACGCTCTCACAGTCGTATTAAATTGAGCGCAAAAAAATCCCTTAACCTTTGAAGGACGGAGCGTCGAGATCGAACGAGTGTCCCTAACCGGGGTCGAATAAGACCCCAGTATTTTTTAATCAAAATACAGCTTTTCTCAATACAAATGGGTTCAATATATATCTTATTAATCATTTTATACATCAACATAAAAAAGTTTTAGTGCTATAGCATGTTTTTGACTATGTTTGTATTAAAAAATAACAACAAGCATCGACACGCAAACGCACATAGGTAAGGCCAACAGGCAACTGCATGACTCAATAGCCACGCGCCAAAAGTGACGAAAACAATTGCTTACGAAAATATAGTCTCTTTCTCTCGCATTGATTCATCGATCAACAAGAATATCCAAGCGAACTTATCGCTATCGCCTTTAAATCATACTTTGGAACGTAGAAATGTATAAATGTATTTTTTTACGATGTACCCCTTTTCTAAATCATACAACATCTATTAAAATAAATTTGTTGTAGTTCATTCTAGAAATACAAGAAATATAGAGTGTATAGCTTTGAAAGCCACATAGTTATTATGAAATAACTTGCATAACCCACTTCAGTGAGGGAGGGTTAAAATAAAACTTACGATGTTAAAGGTTTCGCCAAATTGTAAAACGCTTTCTTAGGAGCATTTTTTAATTGGACCTAAGTGTAATTTAAAGAAAAAAATTCGGGTGTGACCAACCCATGATTTTATCTATATATTTGAGGAATATAAGAAGGTTACAAAACAAAATTCGATATTGAACTGATGACTATGATAGTGATACAAATTGAGCGCAAATGTATGGAAACTTGCACAAAACAAAAGTTCTACTTCCGGTTGTCAAATTTTGTTCAAATTTTTTTTATTACCAAAAATTACTACCAGTATTATACTCATTAAATATCAAGAAAATAAAAATAATTTTACAGGTCAAAATAAAATAATGAAATATTGTTTTAAAAAAAAATACTACTTCCGGTTAACAAATTCTGACCAAAAGCCTACCAGCTCTAAGTTAGTACATAAAAGATAGAAATATAAATTTTCAGCTTAATACGTTCAGGGGTGTGGACAGAGTAGTGGGCACAACATTTTTGACCTTTCTACGAGGAAAAAAATCCCACTTCTGGTTTATTAAATTAAGTGATTTTTTTTTTATTTTTAATTAAAATTACTATTTTTATTATACACAATAAATATCAAGAAGCTTAAAACAATTTAAAAGGTCAAAATAAAATAATGAAATATTGTTTTAAAAAAAAATACTACTTCCGGTTTACGAATTCTGACCAAAACCCTACCAGCTCTAAGTTAGTACATAAAGGATAGAAATATAAATTTTCAGCTTAATACGTTCAGGGATGTGGACAGAGTAGTGGGCACAACATTTTCAACCTTCCTAAGTGAAAAAAATCCCACTTCCGGTTTATAAAATTTAATAATTTTTTTTATTTTCATCACATTACTACAAGAATTATACTTGATTTTTTTTGTGACGAACACACATGTTTAAGGGGTCGAAAAAAATAGTGGAAGATAAATTGAACAAGAGTAAACTGCCACTTCCGGTTGACAGATACTTACAAAATTTTATTTGTAACTTGGTATTAAGCTTAAACTTTTAGCTATGAAATTTCAGTTCAATAAAACAAAAGGTTTCTGAGAAAAACATAAAAAACCTCAATTCTCTAGAGTAAAAGTACTACTTCCGGTTCAGATAGAAATATTTAAAAAATATAAGGTTATGAAAATTATTATTTCTATCATATTTAAAATAAATTCAGTCTAATTCAGTTAGTGGTTTGGAAGATAATTGAATTCAAAAACTTAAAAAAAAGAGGACACCTATAAGGGGAGGTACCATTTCCGGTCAACTTAAAAATTTGAAAACAAATTACGACGTGTCGATAAAAATTTCATTAACCGATACTAAGTTTCAGTTCGATAGGACTAACGGTATTAAAAATATACCCAAAATACACACACACACAGACACACACACACACACACACACACACATTTTTTCTAGATCATGAAAACGTGATCGGTGATCGATTCTGAGTTCGAATCAGTCAAAATCTCGAGTTCGAATTTTCGCATGATCACAAAACTTCATCTATTGTTACTACGTACATACATAGATAAAGTAAAAACCTAAGTACAGCAATTTTATCTGTTTAAAATTCACAAACATCTATCAAAACATGAATGGAAGACAGTTTTGACGGCTATTACACACAACGGGGTAGGGTTTAATATCAACTTGACTCGTTTGGCCACTTTGACTTTGGTCCAAAATATTATATCGCGATATTAAAGTAGGCTGGAAGCTGCTTGGAACCAATTTCGATAAGATTTGTTAAGGCAACATCACCCGAAGACGGGAACTTTGTCCACATTGGCTGGCGGTCGCGGAAAAGTTACCGTCTCGGCCAACTTTACGTCAAGCCGAATAGTTTCGCAAAGACCAAGTTAGGCCATATTTGTGGGTCTCGAGATGAGCGCAGATTCGCTCAACTTTTGCCCTTTCTATTCAATTTCACGAGCCTCTACCTGCCTATTCATATGGTGAAATAAATTTCCTTAGAACGAGCGCGCTCAGGTCAGATCTTGAATACTCAATATGCGAATGGAAAAAAATGATAAAAAAGTCAAACGTCACGAGTTCTGTCACAGCGTGTGCGCGAAAATGCGAATACCTTCCTCGAAATGTTATGGTAGAGAAAGGAAATCAAATTATAAACATGTTTTTGCCGGGGAAAGTTTAGCAGGATATTCGACACGAGAAAAGTTGAGCGTTCGCAGTTTTTCATTTTCTACATACGCACGTAAAGAAAAGCAGAAACAATCTGGTGAAAAACGTTTATTTATGACGCACACACGCGTTACAACAATAATAGGTTGTTTATTGTTATTATTCGCAAACTCGAAATTGTAACCTAACCGCTACATTAAATATCGTATTTATCGTGCGAATAAATCGCCATGAATATTTCTAACAAGGCGTTACTTACATAAATCCCAGTACTCATTTTATGTTTTCGAAAAGTTTTATGAAGCCCTTTATGTTATAAGTAGCATATTTCATTAATAAGAGTTTCAGTGAATAAGAAGGTATTAGAAAAATGCTTTTTTATATGTTTATTTTGGATTATCAGAAATAGGTGGGCAGCAGATTTTTGGAAATAAGTCAATAAATTAGCCAGCAGTATGCCTCAGTGGTTATGTTTAGCACCAAGAGATTATTGGGTTCAATCCCAGGCTAATCTTTAACCTTTAGACTTGGATATTTGTGACTCCAAGTCGATCCTTTCTTATCAGAGTTTGCCAATTTTATCTGATTATTTTTGAAATGGTTCCTCAAAAATTGAAAATATCCTTTCTGCTGTCACAAATCTTCTGTATTTAATGAATGTACAATTTTTAAAAATGTATGTACAAGTCTAAATCCATAGATGTCTCAGTGGATTAATTATTTGTTGATTTCTTGTTCTTCACCTTCTCGAAATACAGTGATTTATGTAATTAAAATGCTGAAATGTTTTTAATTAATTGTCTAGGAAGACGCTATGTAAAATAAAAAATAAATAAAAAAGACACTTTGTAGCTTCAATTTAAAATCATAAAAAAATGGGGTATTTACTATAAACTATATAAATATTTACCTATGTAAAAAGTAAAAGATTTCTAACAAAATTTACTTACATTGATCGACTATATAAACCGTACTTCAGTGCAACAGTCAGTCAGTACATTATTTTCATTCAGTCAGTCTATCTAGTTCAATGAGTTTAAACGTTAGTTCTTATAAGTCAAAATATTCAAACCACTGTTCATTATCTACGCGTTTCTCAAGTTCATCGTTCCAAATATTGAGTTCAAGGTTAAAGTGTCCTTCGAATATACCAAACTAATAGTTAAAAAGTATAATATAAAGATTTTACATTCAACGAATCCCTTTAATTTCCCATAAAATTGTGATAGAACATTATCAAATTATAATGAAATAAAAATATATATATATATATATATTGATAGCGATGTTAACTGAATCATCATCATCGTAATCAATTTTTTTTTTAAATAAACTATCTCTGAAACATGACATGTGACATGTACTTCATATCTTAAAATCAACAAAAAGTTATATAATATTAAAAGCCCATTATATTATAATATGTACATATGTACATAAACATGTAAAATTTCAACTAGAATTTCACAGTTCTTTAAGAATACTTTTTTCTAAAATAAATATATGTAATAGCTTTAATATTAATTGGTTATTAATTATTTAAAAGTTGAAAAAAAATATTTGCTAAAACATTGTTTTTCGCGACAATCTATGTATGTACATATGATGTCAATGATTGAGTATGTTTTTTTATAAAGTCAGCAAAATGGATATTGAATCATTAATCTCTCGGCTTCACATATTATTTTAGATTTGTAAATGTATTACATTCGTATATATTACACGTGTGTATCCATAAAAAAATTATGTAAAATGAAATTATTATAAAAGTCTTTTAAAATGAAGTCAATGAATAAACAAATATACACATACGAGTATGTATAGAGTAACGTCTATGCTAATTTAAAATAAACATATTGTAGTCGAATAATAAAATTGTATTGTAAATATATACAATTATTATAAAGAGCCTTAAACCTTTTCGTTTTGTTGTGAATTTTCCAGCTTTTACCACATGTTTCATATGGTCGTATACATATTTTTCTCGGGATATTCTATTCAAATGAGGCCACTATACATAAAATGCGTGATTTTTCTTCTTTGTTTTGTCCACAAAAACCCATTTGTAAACATCACAATGGTATCGAGACCCTTTTGTTGGTTGTCTCGCGGGAACCAACGTCAATATTTCAGTATCTTTGTTGTCCCTTTAGAAAACTCAAAGTGGTCCACTTTTACAACGAAGAAAACAAAACAATCATTTATAAACGACGCGAGGCGTTTACGGAAATCTCCTAAAATGTTCCCAGGAAAATTTAATACATTTTTCTTTGAGCATCACCTCGAATAAAACGTCACCAAAAACACTTTGAAGATACGTCAATTCCGGGCCTTCAATAACGTTTTCGCCAACCTACCCATACAAATTCAATAGATAGTATCAGTATATAATCGTATCCACGCTGAAAATATATTCAAAGAACATACACACTACTGAAAATGTATTATTAACAATTTCAATAATAAAGTTCAAATATTCAGCAATACTGTATTCTACGACCCAAAACTTTATGGTGAAATTGATTTAGCTTAGTCATCATGTTTTTAACTTTCTACAAAAACATACATACAAAGTTAAACCTTTGAGCAAACCGAGATTCCATTCAAATGTATTTTTTTAATATACATATATATATATATATATATATATATATATATATATATATATATATATACATAGCCAGCAGCATAGCTCGGTGGTTGGGCATTTGCCTAACACCGAGATGTCGCCGGGTTCAATCCCATGAGTTGACCTGGATTGAAAAAAAAATATTCTGAGTATATTTTCAGTAATGCTGCTGATCAGACTTAGATGTTTGTGACTCCAAGTCAATCGTTTCCCATCACAGTTTGCCAATTTTTCTGATTTTATTGTTGAAACGATTCCTCCATTAAATTGGTTAAAAAACATCCTACCCACTATTTCTGTATGATTTATGTACAATAAAATACATGTACAAGCTTAACATTCATAGATGTCTCGTTAATTCAGTGTCTCGTAATTCAGCGACCTACATACATATAAAGTAAAAATGCTGCATTATTTGTAATTGGCCAGGAAGGCACATCGGGGTTTACCTATTAGGCCTTCCTTAAAATAAAATATGTAAAATTAACAGAAACGAAAAAAATCATCCGAGGTGATACGTAAGCTTTATCAGAGTTACTGTCTTAAAAAGAATAAGTTATATCATACTTCTAACTACTTTGTAACTTTTAAATTTGCTCTGTGAACATCATTGTTATTAACAGTAGTTTCTTTTACATATTACTGTCTTACATATTACAGATTATATACGAAATAATTTATTTCTTATATATAGTGATTTTTAAGGTTACATGCTTCGAATAGACGTATATATGTACATATGTATGTACATAGTTCTAAGCCAAAATTCTTAAACCGTAAAAAGCTGAAACGCTTTCCAAACACCAAATTTTTTTTCATATATTTTTCATTTTGAGATAAAGTTGCGTGGTAAAAGTTGTCAAAATTGATTTTCAACGTTAATATGCATATTTTATTCAAGGGTGTGCTCTTTGGTAGTGTGACAATGATATATCGATGTAGCACTCGGGAAAATTATGATAAGGGTTACAGGCCTTTTGGGCGACAGTTGATACGAGCAAGCAGCCGCCCCAGGGCGCGATTTTCGCCCCCTACCTCACCCGAAGATGAGCTCTGACAAATGGAAAAAGACATCGCGATCTCTCCCAAGACTCGGATTTCTTGATTGATTAGCGAAAAAAAAGTAATCCAACACGTTTATGCAAAACAGGCACCAGTTTAAATTGCGGCCATATCGATCATGTAAATTTATTCAATTAGCTGAAATCCGTTTCACATATATGTATTATTATATATATAAATAATTTGAAAATGCTGAAGAAATATTTCTAAAATAAAGCATCGATTGAAAAAGAGGCTAATTTCTGTCTAGATTTCTGCTAAATATTTAAATCATATTACAAAAGTAATTATTTAGAAGACTCTAAGATAAGCATGATTTCGTATCAGAAGTCAATGCAAATTATGAGCTCGATGCGACACTTTTAAAGATGAATAATGCCAACATGTGGAGAAAATTGAATTGCTGAAGCTTTGTGAGGTCTAAAGTGCTTAAATATGCAAATTCAATTTATTTTACTACACTTAGTATATTTTTAAAAGGCAGACTTTTATTCATTTTATGTGTATGCACTTTCTTCCTCTACAGTAAATTGAGTCAAAAATATTAACTTGATGATTTTGCTCTTACGTAATTTATAATTATTGATTGTTGTGTTTTTTTTTTAATTCTAAATAAGTGAAAATAAGAAGAGGTTTGTAAAAATGTATACAATTCAATTTACAAACTCACTAATTTTGCAATGGAAATAATTTTTATTGTAAAATTATCCCAAACTTTCTAAAATCTTTTTTCTTGCAGAAAATTATTGATGTGTCTAGAATTTAACTGATATTTAATTCTATGAATATACCTATATATGTATGTATACGTAGTATAGGTAGGGATCTATGTATATTGCCAAGTATTTTCCTTTTACTATACACGTACATACAAAAGCTTAGATTTGCATTTTATTATATTTTTAATAATTAATATAATCTGTGAATTTTCTTATAAAATAAAACCTTCTAAATATATAAATCATTTTCGAAATAGGTATTGAAATTACATATTGTACGTTTATAAACACGTCGATCTAAAAATGATTAACTAACACACGATGTGTTACATATTTCGTTCCGTTCATTTATTATTGTACTTTCTCCTGTATTTCAATATGTTTTTTGTCTAAATAATATATGTATACAAACAATATACTGTTCGATATTAATATATCACTCCTTATATATTAGAAGACATCATAAATTAATCACATTGCCACAACATTTTATCTTTTGTTGTTCGATATGCGTATAAGTGTATATTCTACTTCTAGTAGGTATATATTTTTGATATAATGGAAAGAAACAGAATTTCGTGTGTCTCATTCAAAATGGAAGCGAAATATTCAACTTGTACTATTAAACTTTCTTTGGGAGAAAACTTTCTATAGCGAGTGAACGCGCGGGAAAAACTTTATCGGAAAATGTCACCGTAAAATAAACACCCAGTTTAAGTTTATGTCGATACTTTTGTATTGTAAAAGTTTCGCGCCAAACCTCAATTTGTATACATACGTATATATGTATGTACATATACATACATACATATGTACAGAATACAATGAAACTACGCAATATGCTGAAGTTAGAACGGTAATAGTTAACTGTTGAAATTTTTCGAACAGTACAGAATGGGAAAAAAAATAACGATTTATTGCGAAGCGGTTTCAAAGAGATTTCACACTTGGATGTACCAGATTCGTATTTTTCCGATACATGTGTATGTACACATGTGTGTATTGAATGCTTTAAACGGTTCAAAGCCTTTCGCTCCATTTGAACAACTGGGCGCCACATTGCGAATTTGCTAATTTTAAGTGAGCGAGATTGACAAAGCCTTAGACAGAAACAAATTAAAACTGAAACCCTTTCGATTATCAGATTAGGTTTCCAGGGACGACATTCGTATCTGGCAGGCAGACCGAATACTTAATAATCATTATTGCGTACAGTAAGAGAAATCTGCAGACTCAAACGAACTAATGCAAAAGGTTTGTTGAATTCATCAAACCATGACCAAAACCTTCAATGTATATTGTTCAAATCAAATTACAAGGATAATCTACTATGTTGATTAAAAAATGTGTTTAAGTATAATGCAATTTTGTATAAAACGAATCAAGTTTAAATTCGTGTGCTATATAATATTCAGACTAAATTAACGAAGACTTCAAGAAAGTTTTCCGGTCTGTTGGTTTTTGGTAATGAAAGTAGATGGGACGGCAAAGAAACATTTACCCATCCCTAAAACCAACCTATAGGGGTAAAGTAAGGGGTAAAAAGTAATTATTTGGAAAGAGTTTCCTCCCACACTCTTATATAGTAATAATACGAAGTCATTCATACGCGTGTTAGCGCCATATCATAAATTAGGAGATTCGGAACGCTCTTGGAAAAAAATACTTTGCACGTCGTCAGTGTAGTTTAACGTGAAAATAACTGCTTTTTTTCCTCATTTGGATATTTTTAGCGTTGAAATTTTTTATCGCAATAGGAAAAATATCCACAACCAGTGAGGGTGTCGAATTCAGTGAAAATTGTTGTTAAAGAAAAATATGGGGTCGTTACGAGGGCGTCTACGCTCTATGGAGTTTCGATAGATGTGAAATATGGTTTTCACAGTGTATTCAAAACATTTTCACGGTCGATATGTGTTTACGTTTCATCGGGTACGTGGTTGGAGCGGTAGCTATCAAACTTCTTCGAGTGCTAAATAAATATAATCGTTTTACAATATCATGGGATTGAAAATAAATAAATATTATATACGTGTACAAAGAAAAGAAGAACGGAGATCATTGTTTTTGAATTCCAGTTATAAAATATGATTAGTCTGATATATTTATAATTTTTCGATCAATCATGCACACTTTTCCAACATATTTGCGGCGAGTGTGAATCGTTTTACAATACCATGGGATTGAAAATAAATAAATATTATATACGTGTACAAAGAAAAGAAGAACGGAGATCATTGTTTTTGAATTCCAGTTATAAAATATGATTAGACTGATATATTTATAATTTTTCGATCAATCATGCACACTTTTCCAACATATTTGCGGCGAGTGAGAATATTAATAATTATTATTTATTAATAATTATTATTTATTAATACCCATTTGTTTTCATTATATACGATATTTATGGTCAAACATTGTACAAATATATTGTAAGTATCATACAAGGCAAATACAGTCATCGATTTAAAATCATAAAGACATCTATGGATACATTTTGCAGCTTTCATACAAATCAGCGAAAATCGAAATGCTGGAAAACTCGAATAGGACAGGTTTGCCAATTTTTCGGAACCGTTTTTAACTGAAATCAGATAGATTGGCAAACTCTGATAGGAAACGTTTGACCTTGGAGTCACATATCCAAAGTCTGGCTAGCAGAACAAAGCCAGGGATAGAATCCGTTACCACACAATTGAAACCATTACATGATAACATCTATGCTGTTGGTTATAAGAAGTTATAAAAATTTTCTAAGGAATTTTGTTACATTTAAACGATGGAGATCAAAAGTATAAATTAAGATACATACATTTACAAAATTTTGAATCTCTTCACTCAGATTGTGAATTAAAATGGTTGAAATTTTTTTATTTTATAAAAACATTTCTATCATGTGCCATGACAAGATTTACCCTAAGTTAAATTATTTTGTACATACATAATTACTAATAATTTCAAACATTACAGTACAATTACACATATACATATGTATATGTCGAATACAATAGAAACATCTATGGTACAATCAACAATTTTTCAAGATTACTTTATTACATATGTAGTATCTCGGTAGCATAGTTAATAAGAATAAACAAACTCAAGATGCTAGAAACTCCAATTTGCAAGAAACTTGCAGGAGTATACCGATTTATTTTAAAAATTAAACAAGATAAATCGGAAAATTCTAGCAGGAGACGGCTAATCTGTTTTTTTTTTAATTTCCACCAAGATCTCACCAGCAACGTATTTGGCCTGAACTTGAACCCACGACCTCTCTATTCGTAGGCAATATAACTTCCAGTGAGCTACGCTTTGGCTCATGTACTATGGACTAGTGAAAGCTCTGAATATATAGTTATAGGTTCATAGTACTAAAGTTCCAGTGAAAAATAGAATTTTGATGGATCTTCTAGATATATTTTTAGAAAATTCTATCCACAGTACTACAACGAAACATAAAATTTAGATGATTTTCTTTGATATTTTTGATATTCTAATGATTACCGAAACATGTATGAAAATTAATAGACTTCAAGTAGATTCACGAAATTGTGTCTAATTTTACGACCTTTCGGTAGGTATATGTAAAATTTATGTAGACAAATTTTTGCTGTGAGCAATGTGTATTCAATAAAATCATAAAATTAAATACATTTGTTGAATATAGTTATGTAAATATAGCACAATGAATCCAATATGTACATTTTATATAAAATAATACCGAAATCATTGAAATGGAAATATGTACGCTTAGTACTTCAAAGAAAAGTACCAAATAAAATTCAAGCACCTCATGACAACCTCTGGGTTATTGAGAGTAACCGTGCGAAGTTTGGTTCCGATTAGTGAAATGGTGTGGAATTGAAAAAGAGAAAGCACAATGTCATTAAATTTTATCCAAATGAACATGCATATACATAGGTGTGTTTTAAGCATGTATACTTTCGATTCATGTGTACGTATATCATTTTGAACTAATCCAAATATATACATAGCTATAATAATGTCAATATCGAGCAGCTTGCAATAGAAAATTTGAGATTTCTTTGAGATGTTTTCACAATATTCACAACGTTTGTGCAAGATTTCGCCCACAAAAGAATTGTGCAATCGTAATGGCATTTTCGAGGCGAGCGTTCAATATTATGGGGAAAAATACGAGTGAATTTTCAACGCTTTGTATGCATTAGTGGAACATTCAGAATCACAGCACGTTTCTCCTTTTAAATATGCAAGACTTATCTCTGGTTGCACGAGAAGTCCCCCGTAATAATATTTTCGTGAATTCTCTTTGGAGGATATTTAAAAATGGGGGGGGGGGCAGACTAGAGACCTCATTCACGTAACGTCGTAAAATTTAAATATCGCTTTAAATTATTTTGAAATTCAATTTTTAGTGGCGGTTAACGCCAACTGCTCAGGGGGTATTTTATCTTTCTTATGAAATTTGTTGAAAAATTTCTGCATGGGGATAAGCTCCTATTATATCCAGAAGTAATCCCTCTCGTGCGGTGTCCTTAAGAACGACTTCCAAAACCGCATCACATAAAGCATGCTTAAACCATTCCAGATATAAGATTTTTTTTCGGAGTCAAAGAAGAAAAGTAATCCGGATAATTTTACGTATATGAAAAAATACAACCCGGTTCCACTTTAAAAAAAATGAACGGATTTCGCCGTATGAAAATATTATCATAAACACGAGATCAGAAGCGGAAGGTCATTCCGCGAATAGATAAGTCAGAAAAGTGCTTTGAATCTCTGCCTGCGTACGAGTGTTTGTATCATAATGAATGAGTACATTTATAATATTCGTTATGATTATTTCGAATAAGGTGAAACCTCCGAACACAAAAGTGGTCCGAATTTCATTTCGCATCAAAGAAATTGGTCGGTTTTGCACTCTTGAAATATTCAGAATTACGGTCGGAACGGAAACAGATGGTTTTTTCGCGGCGGGGAGGGCGAAAAAAAATAATACATTTGAGGTCTTACAATCAGAAAAAATTGCACAAAAGGCACCGACGTTTTCGGTCGATTAGGCCGAAAATATTTCCAGTGTTACAACGTTTTAAAATTTCAGCACTATTACCTACGCGAAATTCACCGCAAAAGAAACGTCTAATGACTAACAACATGATGCATTACGCGGACTAACACAATTTAAACTGTAATATCATATTTAACGCATTGTTTTCACCACGTTAGAGCGGTCATAAAAACGTCGTATTTATATTGTATGTGCGCTAATTTATGTATTCGAACATAAATAGAATAATAGGGGGCTGTATGGGATTTAAACGTGAATTATTCACACAGGCGAGCTAGCTTTTATCGTAAAATACGGAAACTTTTCATCGTTTGAAACATTTTTGATGTACAATATTTTCTAAGCGCTGTTTCAGTATTAAAAATTAATGCACAAGACGTAAAAGCTATTTTTTTCAACGACGTAACCTAAGCATATTATACATACTTACATATGAGACGTTAGACACTTTTCTTCATTTCGAGAAATATTTCACACAACATTAAATATAATGTTTTGCGTTTAACATTATTTAAAAATACTGATGGCTTGTCATACGTTTATTCTGCTTTCCAAATATTCTGGACATATCGAATTAAAATAAGTGATACCCAATTTGAGAATGAAATAAAACAAACATATTGTTTTTGGAACTGAAAATTGCACTTCCGCAACTTTCAAATATAATGGCTCATGTATGTATGTAAATATACATATGTATAAATGGCATGCCAGAAAAATTAAATCATATTCAGTTAATAAACATACTGTCATTAATTAAAGCCATTTAAGATGGTGTCATTGCGTGTTGTCCCTGAGAGACATCTATGATATTAACCTTGTATATATACATATATAAATATATATATATATATATATATATATATATATATATATATATATATATATATATATATATATATATATATATATATATATATATATATATATGTAGAATTGATTTTTAAACGAGCCGTAGGTATAGTTGGTCAAGCTGGGATAAAGTGTGTGGTATGCATGGGAAAGACCGGATGCGTGTTGTTATGGTCACTTGTTGGAGGACAAGCCCGAAGAGCGTGTACAATAAATAGTTCTGACTTAATCTGTGCGTTTCACTTGGAATCCTTCACATCCGGATCCTATATTTGGGGGCTTTGTCCGGGATGCCTGAAGACATTTCGAGTAACAGCCAGAAGCGGTCAGACGACGACGCGGAGTTTTGACAGTTGAGGTTAAGGACGCGCGCGCCATGACGCGTACGAACATACAGACGACGCCGGTGGCGTCACGTCAGCGAACACGCCACACAACGATGATGATATCCAGGACGATAGCGCCATTATCAGCGTCAGTTTTACGTCGGCTAACTGTCGTGGAGATGCAGAGGTTCGCGGACTTAGACGAAGATGATGACGACGACGATGAAGAGGAAGAAGAAGACGAAGTGCCATATTTTGACAGAGACAAATTCGAGACTTACGCGCCACGGTTTAAGGGGATTGGCGGTGTGCCAATCAGCCGGTGGATTGAGCACATGGAAGAATTTGCGAAGTTCTTCCACTGGACGCCCCTGGAGCAACTGGTCTACGGGAGAATATATTGCGTAGGAACAGCGAGAATGTTCCTGGATTCAGAAGGGATAATTATATCATGGACTATCCTTAAGCAGAAACTGATAGAAGAGTTCCAGTGGGATGACGAAGAGCTCGTCTTTGAAGAACGAGAAATGCTTGCACAAGCAGAGCCCATTGACTCCGATTCAAGTGGGGCCGGTGAAACACCAGACGACGAACCCAGGGTGACGGGATCCGTGAGAAACCGTGAAAACCGAGAAAGACTGAGTTCACGATGCTACAATTGTGGTGAACGTGGTCATTTAGCAGCCGACTGTAGGTTTAAGACGAGAGGAACTCGTTGCTTCAATTGCACCGAGTTTGGGCACATATCAGCTCAATGTAACAGCACCAAAACAAAGACTGTCTTGACAATACAAGAAGAAATAAGAAAAGAAGTCAGTATCCCGGTTGCCGCCCTGTTGGGTAGCCCTATCACAGAATCCGTTCTTATGTGCATTGACGGCAGCAAAGTGAAATGTGTTAAAAAACCGTGTGTTTTGATGGAGGTTAACTTAGAACGGAGTCTGCCGAGGAGGAAAAAAGAGCAAGAGATGAGGGATCGTAAGGAAGTGTGGCAACAGGCATGTAAAAGACCTTTGCAGCAACGGGCTTCACGAGAGATGTCTGCTCAAAGAGAACTCATTGTTTCCAATGATGAAGAGGACGATGCAAACATGGCTGATGGAGGTGTGAACCTGGCTGATGTAAGTGTGAACAGTGATGGTTTGCACAGAAAAAGACCTTTGCAGCAACGGGCTTCACGAGAGATGTCTGCTCAAAGAGAACTCATTGTTTCCAATGATGAAGAGGACGATGCGAACATGGCTGATGGAGGTGTGAACCTGGCTGATGGAAGTATGGACGGTGATGGTTTGCAAAGAGGAAGACTTTGGGACTACGGAGACATACCGTTTTCAAATACAGATGAACCACCCGATGATCAATTTGGAAAAGGATCTAAGGATTATAGTCATTTGAAGAATTCTGAAGATGAGAATAAAGAAAAGGAGAAACATAAAGACAAAGAGAAAGATATGGCTAAATCACAAGAAGGATTAAGGGACCCAGTCAAAATTTCAACACCAAAAGACACTGTATTCACTTTCAAGCTTGGTCGTAGTCGGATTGATGTTAATTCAATGGAAAAGAAAATGGAACCATGGATTGAGAAAAGACTTACTGGATGTATCAGTGAGCCAGAACCAATATGTGTTGACTTCATTTATGGTAAATTACTAGCAGAATATCTGTGGGGTGACGGCAGATTCCTCGGACAGTCACAGAGAATCGCCGAGGGCATTGGATAGAATTTAAGTTGCACCGATGGAAGTGAAGTGTGCGTTTGTGAATTAGAGAATAAGTGAAATGCCTGGAGGGTTTTTAGCTAAGCCTTACTTGTAATTTGATGATTGAAAAGTGTAATGTTTTATTGCTTATTCTAGTATTTTTGGGAAGTGCTTTGTATATTGAATCATGTTTTAATTTGGTTACATGCTTAGAAGAATATAAGATAACTGTATTGAAATGTAATTCTAGTAATGTTTTAAAATGTGATTGTTTCCGATGTAAAGATTTAACCTGTCATTGTAAAGGTATTGATTTTAATGTTTTATTGCTAATTCTAGTAATGTTTTGAAATGTGATTGTTTCCGATGTAAAGATTTAACCTGTCATAGTAAAGGTATTGATTTTAATGTTTATTGCTAATTCTAGTAATGTTTTAAAATGTGATTGTTTCCGATGTAAAGATTTAACCTGTCATTGTAAAGGTATTGATTTTAATGTTTTATTGCTAATTCTAGTAATGTTTTGAAATGTGATTGTTTCCGATGTAAAGATTTAACTTTTGTCATTGTAAAGGTATTGATTTTAATGTTTTGTATTGCTTGACATAATTTTAAATTGTAATTGTGATGATTTATGTGTAACTTTAATTGTGATGTGTAACTTTATTGAAGATTGAATTATGTTGAAATGAAAAATTGATTTGTAGTGAAATGTGTAACGATTAATTTGTTATAATTGTAATTGTTATGTAAATTGTAAAATGATTGATGTATAAGTGTATTGAAATGTAGTTGTGATGATGATTGTAATTGTGATTTAAATTGTAATTGTGACAATTGAAAGCATGTTTAGAAGAATATAAGATGATTTTATGGAATGGAAGATTAAACATTGTTGAGGATGATAGAGGAAATGTTTTAAAAGAATGTAAGATGATACATTGTATAGAGTGGAAAATGAAATGTAAAAGAATGTAAGATTAAACATTGTTGAGGATGATAGAGGAAATGTTTTAAAAGAATGTAAGATGATACATTGTATAGAGTAGAAGATGAAATGTAAAAGAATGTGAGATGAAATGCTGTAAAAATATAAAAGACGAAGAATGTCATCCGAGGGCGAATGACAGTCAGGAATGACCGAATGTAGAATTGATTTTTAAACGAGCCGTAGGTATAGTTGGTCAAGCTGGGATAAAGTGTGTGGTATGCATGGGAAAGACCGGATGCGTGTTGTTATGGTCACTTGTTGGAGGACAAGCCCGAAGAGCGTGTACAATAAATAGTTCTGACTTAATCTGTGCGTTTCACTTGGAATCCTTCACATCCGGATCCTATATATATATATATATATATTATTTATTTATTTAAAGTTTGGACCGTTGTAGCATAACAGGAATTCCTAATGCGCTACAATGGTCAAAAATATAACAGAAAAGACAAGAAACAAAATAATAAATTAGACATAACAAAAACAAAACATATTCGTTTGGCAACGAACGTGATCAAACTGATTTCTGAAATTATATATTAACTCTCGAACCCAGAGCATATTTACAATATTACAGCATAATGCAACATTGTTAAACAAAAAACTATTTATTTCATACATATTTTTGTGCGAAATTTTGAGAATATTCTCTTATTTAAATTATAAATTGTGACGCTAATAACTAATAATACTTAACAATGATTTGCTATAAATGCAAAAGTGTTGTGTTGTTGACTAATTATGTGCTGTGCGAGCTTTGTGAAGAACCTTTCCACCATGATTGTGTGGGGATTTCGGAAACAAAATACAAAAAAATGACGTCAAAGAATAAGGAAAAATGGCGATGCGTTTCTTGCCGTATCCATCCTAACCCCCTTCCGCCGTCTCAGTCCTCATCACTAATGCTCAGTTCTCAAGATTCAGTCATCAGTCCTCAGCCATCTTTATTTGATATACTTAATGAAATTAAATGCTTTCGAGCAGACTTTAATACCATGAAAAATGAGTTTGAAAACATAAAATCTGTAATCACAGACATAAACAATAAATTATTCACAATAGAGGCTAAGTCTGATGAATTTGATGGGAGACTAACCACTGCTGAAAAGAAAATTTCCTGCTTTTCTGATGTAAATAAAGGTTTAATTGAGGCGCAAAATACTATTGTTGAACTGAAAAAAGGAAACAATCTGCAAGATCAATTCTCTAGAAAAAACAATGTAGAAATATCCGGCATACCTATGAAAAAGGGTGAAAATCTAGTGTCTATATTATATGACTTATGTGCTGTCGTGGGTCACAAATTGTGCGACACAGATATTGACACCATACACCGTGTGCGGCCGTACCCGTCCCAGGGCGTTGCAGGTTCACAGCAACAGCAACAGCAACAGCGAGAGGGCAACAGCGATGTGAGTGTGCGCACGTCATCAGTGGTCGTACGGTTCACTCAGCGCCGTCGTAAGGAGCTGCTGATGGCGGCCGTGCGCGCCCGCCGCGGCATCACCACCAACGACATCAATATTCCAGGCCCGCCCACCACCCTATACGTCACGGATCACCTTACACCAACGAATAAATTATTATTGAAGCGAGCACGCCAATTGAAAACTGAATATAACTACGCCTACTTGTGGGTTAAAGATTGCAAGATCATGATTAGAAAAAGTGCGAGCTCCAATATCATACAAATCTCAAAAGAATCAGATCTTTGCAAAATCAAATGACTAAGTGCAATATTAAATTTTAATAACCTAATAATTATCTATGCATTTATTGTCTACTGGTCTGCATCACATATTATAATGTATGTGCAAACAATTATGTACGTATGGCTATATAATTTATTATTTTTATTATTACTATATAACTATGCTATTTACATATATTTTACTCATAAACTAAAAAAGGTACGAGTTCATTTTTATATTTGTGTCCATGTATACCTTTGTATTTCAACTGGTATCACCAAGGATGGTTTGCTTAATAATTCCATATCTTTATCTGTGTATGCAGTTATGTGTATGTTTATATGCATATATCTATTTTCATTTATGCATATGGATATTTATATTTATATCACTACGTGCTCTATCTACTTCCTTTTTTACAATGTCTTCTAATCGTCTTGTCATTTATTATCAAAATGTCAGAGGTCTCCGAACTAAATCTGACTCTTTTCTTCAAAATGTATTAGTTAATAATTATGATATTATCTGTCTATCAGAAACTTGGCTAAATGACTCATTCAATAATAGTGAGTTTTTTGATGCCAGATATCAGGTGTTTCGACGTGACAGAGATTATTCTCTTCATAACCAAATATTTGGTGGTGGTGTAATCATAGCTGTGAAAAATAATCTACCCTCTGTCATTCAAAATAATTGGTTAACTTCCACAGAAGACCTTTGGATTACTATTACCACTAAATTTTTTAAACTAAATATCTGTACTGTCTATATTCCTCCTGGTAATTCTCACCAAACTCTATTAGTTACCCATTTAAATAAAGTATCTGATCTAATAACCAATTATCCAGAGGATCAATTCATTTTACTCGGTGATTACAATCTTCCCACTATTGATTGGACAAAATACGACTCAAATCTGCATCTATTTCCTTCCAATTGTATTAATTTTTCTTCCCTTTCCTTTACTCAATTCTTATCTTATAATAAACTTTATCAATACAATTATTTGTCAAATACTAATAATCGTATTCTTGACCTAGCTATTAGTAGTTTCCCCTTATATATTTCTCGTGCTGACTCTACGCTAATCCATGAAGATTCTCATCATTTATCCTTTTGCATCTCAATAATTTACAACAAATCTTCACCCTTGAATTATAATTATAATAAAACTTTCCTCTTTAGAAAAGCTGACTATGCTACAATTATTCCAATTTTAAGCGATATCAATTGGAATTCACTTTTGTCCAATTTAAATATTGATTTAGCTTGTAAAAAATTTTACGATACCTTACAAACTATTATTGAATGCCACGTCCCTTTTACTCTTAAATCTAAACGTACCAAATATCCCCCTTGGTTTACATCGTCTCTTATTAAAATAATAAAAGAAAAAAACAAATTCCATAAAAAATTTAAAATTTATTCAAATCCCTTAGATTATCAAAGTTTTTCACTATTAAGAGCTCGAATTAAAAAATATTCTTTAATCTGCTTTAGAAATTATATTTCCCTTATTCAAAATAATATTAAAACTAATCCCAAATCATTTTGGTCATATATAAATTCAAAAAAAAATACCTCCTCTTCATATCCTTCCGTAATGTATTATGGAAATAAGTCGGCTTCACATGGTTCTGAAATCTGTACCATTTTTGCTGACTATTTTGACTCCACTTTCAATAGTGATTCTACCATTAACCTTTCTATCTCTAATACAGATACTTCTTCTTGTAACTTATCTACTTTTCATTTTGACTTATCTACTGTACTCAGTCACATCAACTCTCTCAATGTTAATCTTGGTGCGGGTTGTGATGGTTTGCCTTCTTTTTTCCTTGTTAAATGTGCTGTCCCATTATCTCTTCCCATAACAATCCTTTTCAATCTTTCTATGTCGAACGGTAAATTTCCTGACTATTGGAAATTATCTTACATCACCCCTATTTTTAAAAAAGGTGATAAGAATCTTATTGAGAATTACCGTCCTATATCTAAACTATCTGTCATTAGTAAAATCTTTGAAAAAATTATCTATAATTTCCTTTTCTCCAATTTCAAAAACTACATTATACCTGAACAACATGGTTTTTTTAAGGGGAGATCGGTAGAGACTAACCTGCTTAATTTCACTAGTACTCTCACATCTTATATGGACAAACGAATCCAAATAGACGTCGTTTATACGGATTTCTCTAAAGCTTTTGATAAAATCAATCACAACCTTTTACTCAATAAACTTTGGTCCCTCGGAATCCGAGGAAATTTATTTCGTTGGATCTCTTCGTATATACTAAATCGTCACCAAATCATAATTCTCAATGGTTTTAGATCATCACTTAGACATATTCCTTCCGGTGTCCCACAAGGGTCGCATTTAGGTCCCTTATTCTTTTTACTCTATATTAATGATATCTCATACATCTTCAAACATTCCTTTATACTTCTTTACGCTGATGATTTAAAAATTTACAAACCTATATACACCATAGACGATTGTCATAAGATACAAGAAGATCTAGATAGATTCTCTATATATTGTTTAAATAATGATCTTTTTATTAATCTAGAAAAATGCTCTATTTTAAATTTCACTAGAAATAAGTCAATTATTACTAATCAATATCAATTAAATCATTCAATCCTTAACACGTCATCTTCTATTAAGGATCTTGGTGTAATACTCAATGATAAACTAGATTTCTCTGAACATATTTCTTTTATTACCAACAAAGCATTTAAATCTCTTGGATTCCTACTCCGCTCAACAAAACCCTTTAATGATCCTTACGTACTAAAATTACTTTATTTTTCCTTTGTAAGGTCTCACCTTGAATTTGCCTCAATTATCTGGTCACCTTTTTATTTATCCCATATTAATTGTATTGAGAAAGTTCAACTTAAATTTATTAAATCCTTACGCTACCTTTTTCCTACCTATACCCATTCTACTGTTTCCGACATTTTAAAAATCCTTTCTTTTAACAATCTTTCTGTCAGGCGACGACATTCTGATGCTATATTCTTCTTTAAGCTCATAAATGGTTTCCTTGATTGTTCTGATTTACTGAATAAGGTTAATTTCAGAATCCCAGTTCGATACCCTAGACGCGTTGCACTCTTTTCACTTGATCCTTTCAATACTAATTCCCAAAAATATTTTTATCTGCAGCGCGTTTATCGTATGTTTAACGGAGAGCTGAATGAGGTTGATCTGTTTGGTATTTCCCTACATCAATTCAGGTCTAACATCAAGAGAATCTTGACCGATTGATTCATTTTTTCTTCTATTCTATTTTTCCAATATTTCCATTATTTTTATACTTTAGTTTAGTTATGTAATGTGCTATTTAATCATATTATAGCTTTCATTCCTTTCCATTTCATTTGTTTATTTTGTATTTACCTTTTTCATTTGTTTTTTATATTTGTAAATTTCAATTTCTTCTTATATTCTATCTTATAACCTTTTCCAATTATTTTAATACTATAGTTTAATTATGCAATGTACTACATATTTTGTCATGCCTTTATTCTTTACTTTTTAATTTGTTTTCCTTATATTTATCTTTTTCATTTTTGTAAAAATCTATTATTGGACTCGGGTGTTACATATATTATTTATTTACTTTTTGTGTTTTTTATACCTATCTCTGTACATCCTGTCTGTTGATTTTTCAATTAATAAAATAAAAATAAAAAATAAAAAAATATATATACACAAACAACTAAAAATAATAATTATTATTATTATATATCGTTTATCGTCTTGAATTCATTCTATGTTTACAAGGTTTTTGTATTTCGTAATATTCTTTCTCGATTATGATTTTTAAGTTATGAATTCTATAAGTCCTCACCAGATAGAGTTTCAAAATTTGTCATCCGGACTGACCGAAACCAATCACGACAAGCAAATAATACACCACCACCACGTCGATCTACTCTATCGCGACGATGCAGCCTCCAGGAAGAATCAAAAAGTTCAGCAACAATAAATGATGAAGTCAACCATGTATATATATATATATATATATATATATATATATATATATAGGATCCGGATGTGAAGGATTCCAAGTGAAACGCAGATTAAGTCAGAACTATGTATTTATTAACACATGCTTCGGGCTCGTTCTCCAACAAGTGACCATAACAACACGCATCCGGTCTTTCCCAGGCATACCACACACACTCTATCTCGGCTCGTTTAAAAATCAATTCTACATTCGGTCATTCCTGACTGTCATTCGCCCTCGGATGACATTCTTCGTCTTTTATATTTTTACAGCATTTCATCTCACATTCTTTTACATTTCATCTTCTACTCTATACAATGTATCATCTTACATTCTTTTAAAACATTTCCTCTATCATCCTCAACAATGTTTCATCTCACATTCTTTTACATTTCATTTTCCACTCTATACAATGTATCATCTTACATTCTTTTAAAACATTTCCTCTATCATCCTCAACAATGTTTCATCTCACATTCTTTTACATTTCATTTTCCACTCTATACAATGTATCATCTTACATTCTTTTAAAACATTTCCTCTATCATCCTCAACAATGTTTAATCTTCCATTCCATAAAATCATCTTATATTCTCCTAAACATGCTTTCAATTGTCACAATTACAATTTAAATCACAATTACAATCATCATCACAATTACAATCATCATCACAACTACATTTCAATACACTTATACATCAATCATTTCACAATTTACATAACAATTACAATTATAACAAATTAATCGTTACACATTTCACTACAAATCAATTTTTTCATTTCAACACAATTCAATCTTCAATAAAGTTACACATAACAATTAAAGTTACACATAAATCATCACAATTACAATTTAAAATTATGTCAAGCAATACAAAACATTAAAATCAATACCTTTACAATGACAAGTTAAATCTTTACATCGGAAACAATCACATTTTATAACATTACTAGAATTAGCAATAAAACATTAAAATCAATACCTTTACAATGACAGGTTAAATCTTTACACCGGAAACAATCACATTTTAAAACATTACTAGAATTAGCAATAAACATTAAAATCAATACCTTTACTATGACAGGTTAAATCTTTACATCGGAAACAATCACATTTCAAAACATTACTAGAATTAGCAATAAAACATTAAAATCAATACCTTTACAATGACAGGTTAAATCTTTACATCGGAAACAATCACATTTTAAAACATTACTAGAATTACATTTCAATACAGTTATCTTATATTCTTCTAAGCATGTAACCAAATTAAAACATGATTCAATATACAAAGCACTTCCCAAAAATACTAGAATAAGCAATAAAACATTACACTTTTCAATCATCAAATTACAAGTAAGGCTTAACTAAAAACCCTCCAGGTATTTCACTTATTCTCTAATTCACAAACGCACACTTCACTTCCATCGGTGCAACTTAAATTCTATCCAATGCCCTCGGCGATTCTCTGTGACTGTCCGAGGAATCTGCCGTCACCCCACAGATATTCTGCTAGTAATTTACCATAAATGAAGTCAACACATATTGGTTCTAGCTCACTGATACATCCAGTAAGTCTTTTCTCAATCCATGGTTCTATTTTCTTTTCCATTGAATTAACATCAATCCGACTACGACTGAGCTTGAAAGTGAATACAGTGTCTTTTGGTGTTGAAATTTTGACTGGGTCCCTTAATCCTTCTTGTGATTTAGCCATATCTTTCTCTTTGTCTTTATGTTTTTCCTTTTCTTTATTCTCATCTTCAGAATTCTTCAAATGACTATAATCCTTAGATCCTTTTCCAAATTGATCATCGGGTGGTTCATCCGTATTTGAAAACGGTATGTCTCCGTAGTCCCAAAGTCTTCTTCTTTGCAATCCATCACCGTCCATACTTCCATCAGCCATGTTCGCATCGTCCTCTTCATCATTGGAAACAATGAGTTCTCTTTGAGCAGACATCTCTCGTGAAGCCCGTTGCTGCAAAGGTCTTTTTCTGTGCAAACCATCACTGTTCACACTTACATCAGCCAGGTTCACACCTCCATCAGCCATGTTTGCATCGTCCTCTTCATCATTGGAAACAATGAGTTCTCTTTGAGCAGACATCTCTCGTGAAGCCCGTTGCTGCAAAGGTCTTTTTCTGTGCAAACCATCACTGTTCACACTTACATCAGCCAGGTTCATACCTCCATCAGCCATGTTTGCATCGTCCTCTTCATCATTGGAAACAATGAGTTCTCTTTGAGCAGACATCTCTCGTGAAGCCCGTTGCTGCAAAGGTCTTTTTCTGTGCAAACCATCACTGTTCACACTTACATCAGCCAGGTTCACACCTCCATCAGCCATGTTTGCATCGTCCTCTTCATCATTGGAAACAATGAGTTCTCTTTGAGCAGACATCTCTCGTGAAGCCCGTTGCTGCAAAGGTCTTTTACATGCCTGTTGCCACACTTCCTTACGATCCCTCATGTCTTGCTCTTTTTTCCTCCTCGGCAGACTCCGTTCTAAGTTAACTTCTTTTCTTATTTCTTCTTGTATTGTCAAGACAGTCTTTGTTTTGGTGCTGTTACATTGAGCTGATATGTGCCCAAACTCGTTGCAATTGAAGCAACGAGTTCCTCTCGTCTTAAACCTACAGTCGGCTGCTAAATGACCACGTCCACCACAATTGTAGCATCGTGAACTCAGTCTTTCTCGGTTTTCACGGTTTCTCACGGGCCCCGTCACCCTGGGTTCGTCGTCTGGTGTTTCACCGGCCCCACTTGAATCGGAGTCAATGGGCCCTGCTTGTGCAAGCATTTCTCGTTCTTCAAAGACGAGCTCTTCGTCATCCCACTGGAACTCTTCTATCAGCTTCTGCTTAAGGATAGTCCATGATATAATTATCCCTTCTGAATCCAGGAACATTCTCGCTGTTCCTACGCAATATATTCTCCCGTAGACCAGTTGCTCCAGGGGCGTCCAGTGGAAGAACTTCGCAAATTCTTCCATGTGCTCAATCCACCGGCTGATTGGCACACCGCCAATCCCCTTAAACCGTGGCGCGTAAGTCTCGAATTTGTCTCTGTCAAAATATGGCACTTCGTCTTCTTCTTCCTCTTCATCGTCGTCGTCATCATCTTCGTCTAAGTCCGCGAACCTCTGCATCTCCACGACAGTTAGCCGACGTAAAACTGACGCTGACATTGGCGCTATCGTCTTGGATATCATCATCGTCGTGTGGCGTGTTCGCTGACGTGACGTCACCGACGTCACGGGCTTCCGCATTCTCGTCATCGCGCGCGCGTCCTAACCTCAACTGTCAAAACTCCGCGTCGTCGTCTGACCGCTTCTGGCTGTCACTCGAAATGTCTTCAGGCATCCCGGACAAAGCCCCCAAATATAGGATCCGGATGTGAAGGATTCCAAGTGAAACGCAGATTAAGTCAGAACTATGTATTTATTAACACATGCTTCGGGCTCGTTCTCCAACAAGTGACCATAACAACACGCATCCGGTCTTTCCCAGGCATACCACACACACTCTATCTCGGCTCGTTTAAAAATCAATTCTACATATATATATATATATATATATATATATATATATATATATATATATATATATATATATATATATATATATATATATATATATATATATATATATATATATATATATATAAATTTATGGATGATAAATTTTTGCAATCGTATTATACTCGGAATATATTATTTTCAATCAAGATCAACCCACGGGATCGAACCCGGCAACCTCTAGGTGGTTAACATTAACGCAACCGCCGATTTAGTGTTCTATTTTGATCAATTTATGCCAAATGGAAAATAATACTTACACAAATGATCGAATAGATATACATGCATGTATTTTGCTTAAGAGCTTCATGTCATAAATGATGGACCAAACTCGTCAGAGATAAAGTGGTAACTTCTGATAGGTAACCTGATACATTAACAATACTATAGAAATATGAAAGCTGATATGTACATAGATAAACTAGATGAAGGCTCATAAACAGATACATATAAATAAATATATGTATATATACATATATATACTAGATAAATTATCTGAAGTGTCTGCTTGCTATTGTTAATTGTAACACATAATATATGTACATATATTAAGGTGAATATATACGTATATCTATACGTAATCAGAATACGATATTTTTTGATAACGTTGAAGATAAACAGGACTATGTATTATAGAATCAACATTGTAGATTGTGATTGAACAAACATCGCACTAAATTCTCACGCTTCCATTAGTGAAATTGAAATTAAATCAGAACGGAAAACGTACAGGTATTAAATTGCTAATACAACATTGGCGTAATATAATATAAATTCGCAATTTGCGCCAGATCAAATCGTCCGAGTCGGATTTAACGACACACGCACATACCCGAAAAAGCGTTTCGAATAATCAAACTTTACCTATCGGAAGGGCCCGCGATTTGAATACTTTATTCTCCGCGATAAATCAAAGCCATTGAGCTTAAATCCCAAGACTTGTGACCAAAGTCCGCCTTCGAAGTTTATAGATCCTGATTGATTTTGGTCCGCATGATCGACCCGACCCTTTCCAAATTTCGACAAATGCCCGCCAATATCGTATCTCACTCCTTTCAAGTTAAAACATTAGAAACTGGAACACCTCCGTCTTATCGTGTTGAAATATCTACGAGTCGAGTGAGTATATTATGGAGTAAAACTGTGCTCCGTATTTGTAGCCGTAAATCATGTGACATCAAATATGCCTTACTACTAGTGAAAGTTTCCCATACGACGTTCTATGATAATTTGAAAACTTTTAACAAGGTGAAAAGACGAGAGGAGTCGTTTTATTTTCTTTTATTGTCGCCTTCAGCATTATTTTTTCGTCAATCATAAATACATATTATATTATATTATATATGACTGATAAAAGTTCTATATAATGGTGTTGCGATTTGCGAAGAGTTTTACCGTGTCAAAAATTTATTTATTTGATTCATATGTCGATTCACGGTCGTTTTGTTTCTATGAAATGAACAATGCATTAATACATTTAATTTATTTGATATAGAATTAAATATATTGATGCAATACAACTACATACAAATGGTATAGATGCATTTTTGTATATATATATAATACATATACAAGTCTTTCAGAAAAAGTTTCGATTTCTTTAAATTTTTGTTGAAATATTCGATGAAATTATAAATAAAAAATAAAAATACAACTTTCATCTATAATTAAGAAACTTTATTTGTTTCTTAAATACATATTAAATTCAATTAAAATACCAACAAAACGCTAAAAGATTTTTTCGTTCAAAAAAGATTTTAGACATATCAGGGGATCAAATTAAAATTTTGAATGAATATGATATGGTACACTCGACCTTTAAGCTTTTGAAAATAAATTGAAAAGAGCATTTAATCAAAAAATAATTATAAAAAATAATAACGGCTAATAATAATACGAGATAAATTTTAAAGCAATAAAAAATTACGTAAATAAATATCTAGATAGGTTTACTCACATATATAATATACTTTAATTTCCTATTTAATTTCATACTATAAAAATAATATTCTGTCAATAAATATTTCAATATATGTATGTACATATATATTTGATTTATTACAGTTCTTTCTCAATGTTACCAAGTGCTTCCACAATACATTCTCTAGACGTATGTACATACATTCGCTATACTTTTCTAATCAATTACTTATGTTGGTTTGATCGTATTAGAGACCTTGGCGTTTTACTTGATAGTAAATTATCATTCCGTTTTCATATTGGTTTAATAATAAGCAATGCATATATGAATTCGAGTTTCATTCAATTTCTATATTTCATAGTTTCATTCATTCATTCTTAGACTTTCCAAGCCCTTTAAATCCCACAGTACTGTTGCTTTGCTTTTCAATTGATTTGAAAGAAGTCATCTGGAATATACTAGTACTATAAGGAATCCTATCTATCGCGTATACATACATATGTATGTCAATAATTTAGAACGCATAAATAAAAAATTCCATTCCTTCTGCAATTCCAGATTTCTTCACAATTATCGTTTTGCTAACCTAAAATCGACATGTTTAAAATCCTAAGCCTTATGATTTTTGTTTAAACTTTTGAGTCATATAATTGATAGTCCTTATTTATTAAATAAGATCCTATTCCAATGTCCAATCAGATACTTTCGTAATTCTTCAATATTTAATATTAATCCCTTGTCTACTAACTACTCCTGTAATTCCTTTTTTATAAATCTTGCTCTTTTTTAACAATATTTCCCCTCATACTCATCCTTTTTCTTGTTTTTCTTCTTTATTTATTTTTTTTTCATTGTTGTTGTTAGTCTTTAGAAACTTTTCTTTTGTGGCAATGTTATACACGTAGTAATTTACACTCGCCTTTACAGGTCGCTCCAAAGCGACAAGTGTACTAATACAATAATTTTAATACAATGTGAATTCATAAAAACATCATCTACAGTGACATCTATGGAGAAGTTTTTGCAGCATTTCATTATAGAAATTGGTGAACCTCATAGCGCTGAATAACTTGAAATTTGCAAGAGAGATTGGAAAGAAGATGTTTAAATGAATAACAGAAAAATTAGCAAACTCTGAAAGGAAACGATCGACCTAGAGTCACAAACCAAGGTCTGGCCAACAGCTACTAGTGGGAATCGAACTGTGACCACTCGTCCAAAAGCTCAATATGCTAACCTCTAGTCCAAGCTGCTGGCTAAATCCAAAATTAATTTATGTGCATATAATGATTTTTATAATTTACCAAAAATTAAAATTTTAACATGCCTTTACAATTGTGATGATGGTTATTATGTAAGTGCAGTAAATTTTTTTGGTGACATAATTTTTATTTGTTCCAAAAATTAGCTCATCAATTTTATAAACATTTTCTATCAATCAAACAACGATAAAAAAAATAGCTTGAATGATTGAAGAAAGCTTTTTTACAAACCTCCTTTATGGTTCACTTACGATTACTAATGTAATTTAATATTTTACTAAGTGGTTTGGGCCGCTTTTATATCATCACTTACGCGGCCCAAACCTCTTAGTAATATATTTAATTACATTAGTTTAATCCGGGATCATAATTTTGATTGAAACCCCAATCATTGAAATCTTTTTGATTGAAATTTTAATCCCACACTTTTGTACATTTGTTGTAGAAATCGCCTTTTTATTTTAATAAATTAGTTTTATTTATTTTATTATTTTATTTTATAATTATATATCTTAATAGTATTTATTAATCAAAATTACCTGTGAGCATTTTTGTCACATTTATTTTAAAAATTCGATTCGAATCAAGCTGTAGGTACCTCAAGAAACAATGGGTTATTATATTCAATACGAGCATGCGTATAATTTTCCATGGAGAGGAGAATTATCTCGCATTTTCCACGTTATTCCGTCGCCCTCTCATTAACGAAGAGTGGCAAAGCGTTTAAGATATTAGATATGGAGTTGACGAGAGGAACCCTTTCAAGCTGATGGTTTTTACGAACATGTGATGGTCTAAATCGACGCTTTTTGCAATTTGAGCCGACGAGTGAGCGAATGCACGCCTTATAAAACCTTTCCATCTTTGCGTTTTCATTGTAAGGGAAAGAAAGTCGCCTTTATTGTCATATGGTCGTGCAGACTCGGCAAACAATGGCTCGCGGTAAACAGTGATAAGGAACAAAAGATCAAGTTGTTATAGGAGGCTAGATTCCCACTACTATCTTCCACATGTATGAAAGGAAAACCGATAAAACACCGGGGGCCATTCGCTCGCTCGATTTCCCGAACGTTTCAACCCCATACTTTTCGCCCATATCCATCCCCGTGTGTTTAATGTATGGCAAACAACATAAATAACCCCTAGAGCCGGTATGCGTTTGGAGTTCGTCCAAAATCGACGATATTACCTGCCATCAATTTGACATATTCGCTAAAACTAATGCGAAAGTAATATCTAGCATATTTATAATATATATATATACGATGTGCCGAAATTTCGGTCGGTAAAAAAAAATCTATACTAGTGACTTTGAAAGTTGTTTCAATGTTAGGCGAACTTGAATTAAGTTTGAATTTTTTTACTGATGGTAGTCAAAAGTGTCGGAAAGAAAGAGTACAACATTATTGAACGATCTGCCTATACATTGTGAATATTTTAGTTACGCAAATTGTCTGTTTTTGGTCACATATGATATTTGATCATTAGGAATAATCTCAAGAAAATGAATTGTATCGTATTGAATTACTCGTAGTATGAAAATAGCAACCGTTACGTATCATTTTACCCGAAAATATATTTATTTCCATATTATAACAAAATTTTTTCACAGTTATGGTGTAGCAGAAAAATATAATTAATAGCATTTAATGAAATGTAATAAATTTAACAAAACTTTATAAAAAATACTCGAATAAAGTGAACAGGTTTTAATTTATCTGTAGTTTATATATTCATGTCTAACCAATTTTTTCAATAATGTCACCCAAAGTGTATTATATGTTTTTACATAGTTTATTTGAATGATAATACTAAATATATTAAATATATGTCAGTTTATTTACGAGTAAACAAAACACTTCCTAAACAAACACTTCACTAAAGTTTTCGCTGCAATTGCACTATTCTAATTCAAATTTAAACCCGCCACAAAATAAAATAGTATAAATGTTAATATGTATGTTTGTTTCAATATAAACAGTTTATTATATAATTGAAAATTTAAAATGTAATTATAGTTGTATTAGTGGCGAAATATAATGGAATATTAAATACTTAATGGTACTAAACGAAATCCACAAAATAATATATGTATGTACGTATATACGTAGGTAAAACTTTATCAATAAAAATTATATACACATTTACATAATATTTATACTGGAGTGTGCTTATATATCACACATTTCAAAATACAGTAAAAATCATTAGTAAAGTTTACGAAAATAATTTGTCAGTCAGTGTTGTGATACGAATACATGTTGTGTTGAGATACGAGTCATGCTTTACTTAATCTCGCTCTTTTTTTAATTTTTAAATCTAGATATCACTGTAAGTTGTGAAAATCCTCTAAGTGTTGTTTTATTTTTGCTTTCAAGAGGGAGTAGAAAAATAAAACGTAAGATACCATAAAGCAACGTCCTTTATTTTTTGACCTTTCCATTAGGCAAAATTCCAATAGACATAATACATTTATGTCAACTCAACGAATGATAAAAAAATAGAATCGATAATAAAAAAGCATGTCTGTTTCCTTTATATTTAACAAATTAAAAAAGTGTATGAAAAACTAATTATTATATGATTCTTAACCCCAATCGCAGTTCTTAACACAGATGACTGAATAGTGGCCAGATTAGTTTTTGTTTTTTTTGTTAATATTATTTTATTATATTGAATTCGTAATGTTATACAAACATAATAAAGTGCTTAGTACAAATCCAGATTATATACTGATTTCATATTCAGGATTATAATAGCTTTTAGGCATTCACAGACATATCCAAAATCAATGAAAATATAATATGTACAAAATTTCTACCGTATAATACAATATATACAGGCATGTACATACACATAAATACATACATACAATCTTGCATGCACACAAAATACCTACAACGATATATACAAAGGATTAATTTCGTTTGCCGAGCATTCTCTTGAGCCTCGTTGACCCTCCGCGTAATCGTACACATAACGAAGTTAATAACCGTCTTCAAAAAATAAATTTGCATTAAGTCTCGAGCGTCACCATTTAAAATTTAACACCCGTCGCCTTCAACAGCGAGACGAAGAAGGACGAGAATAAGAAGGGGAGGTAGAGAAGCTGATGGTTGCGGTTGTTTAAAAAAGCATTTACTCAACGATGGGGATGAGAGAGGGTAAAAAAGAGAGATCCGACCAAGGAAATCCGCATCGCTTTATCTCGGAGCCAAGTCTCGCTTTAGCTGAGTCGGCATCGGCCCTTTTGCCCAGCCCTAATACCTAACTCAAACAAACTAAATCTCCCTTCAAACATCGGGCCAGAAACGTCGTCGGACCCACCATCTATTTGCCCTTTCATATGTTAACTGACGCAGTGCATATTTCGGTGTCAACGCGTGGTCCTAGATGCATTCATTTGGTGTCAGCGGTGGGATCATTTGGTCAACTAACCACTCAAAGTAAATGATATCGTAAACACGTAGGTTCTGTAGGAGCGGTGTTATAAGAAGAAACAGCCAAGAGGAGGCTTTAGGGATTTATAACCAGCTTTATAATTCATATTTTAACTAGCGGCGTGGACTAGTGGTTAGAATATTATGCTTTCGAGCAGAGTGGTCACGGATTCAAAAAGTCCCACTAGAGCCCTGCTGCTGGCCAGACTTTGGTTGGTGACTCCAGGGCGATTGATTCTTACCAAAGTTTGCCAATTTTTCATTGAAACGGTTCCTATAAAATTGGTATCTACTTTCATATCTCTCTTGCTAATCTCAAATTATTCAGCGTCTTGAGGTTCGCTAATTTTTCATAAAATGCTGCAAAAATTTCTCCACTGTAGATGTTTATATGAATTCGCATTGTATAAAATTCTTATGTATACTGATTGTATTGTATCTGTTTAAGTGCACTCGTCGCTTTGGAGCTATCTGTAAATGTTCATGTTCATGTTCTATGAAATTGAATAAAATAACCTGCTCCCCTTCAAAAAATTATCTTTTGTTTAAATTTTTTGAAAAATACTTGTATGTAACGCTATATACATTACAATAATTTTTATAAATATATACAAAAACACATTAATTGTATTAAAATTAGAAAAAGGTGAAATGCTTACCAAGTTTGGCCAACTGTGTATATGTAAATCCGATCAGTTTCCATCTGAAGGAGGCTAACACTAAATACATATGTATGCATATTGAACGATAGAGCAAAATACGTGCTCAAACCCATCCATTAATCTTCTGCTTACTATGCCAATGGCCGAACACTGGCTTAGTGAAAATCAGTTAGCCACAATAGTTACCTGACTCGTGAACGTTTCGGATGAACGCTTTAATTTGCATCGTGTTGATGTCTGCACTGGAACAATGTTGCAATAATGGAATAGTGCTACATAATGGATACGTTGCTAAGTTAATCTTTACTTGCACGTGTCAGGCTGCAACGTGAACAGCTTTTGCTTAAGTGAGATTAAACCCTAAACATAATAATGCATGATAAAAGTACTCATATTTCCAAGCATATACTTCGTATTTATACTAGTCTATTAACAGTTGAATAAATTTGCGTCAACCTGAGACATCACTGAGTTAAGATATAATACATAAAATATACAAGAGTCAATTTTGATGTACATATGTATATGTTACATTCATTACCATACTAGCTCGTTCATACGCGAACTATTGTTTTGAGCTAAGTGCTAACAGTCAAAAGCAATCTTCAAATAGACTCACTAGGTGTCGCATGAAACTTTTAGCTGTCAAAACCTTTGAGATATCAAAACGTTGAGTATTTAAAAGATAAATACCATAGAAACTACATTACGAGGTTTCTATAATTAACGTTTTCGCTGATATTAACAATATTGTAACCCAGGGTAAGCAGACACACATATGTACATAGAGAATAGAATAAACGATTGATAAAATTTATGCCTAATAGTTTGTGCTAAGCTACATAGCTGATTTTTCAATTTGTTCTTTTGAATACACTATAACTGTCCAGATTGGTTCGTATATGAACAGATTATAATTTTCATGACCGAATAAAATGTACACTTGGACTTAAGCATTCAATTTTATGAGTGTTTTTTATGAATATTGTACAAAAAAGATTTATTAAGTACCTTATTAATGTCCAAGAAGGTTTACATACGTAAAAAATATGATAAATATTCATTAGATATATCTATTAGTCGGTAATATGGTGATCATGATCAAATTACATATGTATATGGTACACCCACCTGCACAAAGCTTTGGATTTAATTAAAAAGTTAAAGTAAAGCTTTAAACTTTGGCTAAATTTTTAATTTGAAAACTCGATTTTTGCAAAGAGCTATGTATTTAAAATAGAAGTAAGTACATATATTTTATATGAACTACATATCACGGCGATAACTTAAACATACCTAAATTTTAATTTAAGTGTTTTAAAGTATTATATATAACAAAACAAGGAGATGGAGTATAATTAAGACACATACATAAAAAAATAATTATAAAATAAAATAAAAAGGCAATTTAAACAATATTTCAATAACAAATGTACGACAATATAATCTGTAAATATATAAAATGAGTGAGATTTCAATCAAAAAGATTTCAATGATTGGGATTTCAATTAAAAGTATGATCACGGCTTGAACTAATGTAATAAAATATATTACTAAGAAGGTTGGGCCGCGTAAGTACGTATGTAATGATATAAAGGCTTATTAGTTTGAAAATCTATCAATATAAAAATAAGAACAAAGCTGTACTAACTGCATTTTACTACTAAATTCATACTACAAATTAATTAATTCATCAAATTCAAGCTTTGCATTATAATGAATTCAACAAAGTTTCAAAGCTTCCATAAAATACACTCATGCTGATGTGTGACTGTATTTTATTCCAAACCTAACCTCTGCGGTCAAAGTGAAAATTTGCCGAGAAACAACAACCACAGGACTTCCACAATCCATAAAATACACACGCACTCAAATGCAATATGCACAATACATTGCAGTGGCAGTAGGGCGTACAAAAGGGTCAAGTATGTATTTAAATCACTCGTACAAGCAGCAGTAAAAAATGATTACAGGGATGCTGCGCTCCGTGGCTATCGAGAATTAATGGTATGGTCTCCAACTGGAATGTGATGTTCGGTAGGAATTATTACATGGAGGTGGGGTTCAGAGGATTGAGAGGCACTGGTGCAGTTGGGTTTCTGTCCAACGACCCGAGCTTTATGGCTGCCGGTCCACGGCGATATGTGCCCTAATTTGCCCCCGCATCTTAACCGAGACTGCACACTAGACTGGAGTGAAAATGCAAATTTTGGATTTTCTGAGATGGATCCAACGGGAAACTTTAATGGTATCAAGGAAATATTAAATAAAAAATTTCATCAATTTTAAACAATGTCCTGTGACTCCAACCAAGCAATTTATCTCGACATAAATATCGGAAAAACAGGTTTTTATATATTTTTTTTATTTATTATCATTAATAGCAAATTGATAAAGAATTATTTCACAATTACAAATTTAAACTAATACTAACAATTATAATACAACATAGTTAACAAAATTAACAAAACTATAATTAGTAATCCTAAAATTATATAATATAATTCCAAACATATAATTTTATTAAACTTACATATATAATTACGTCATCTCCCACAGAGGTATTCATTAACACCCCTCAAGAAAGCATCAATGTTACTAGCACCTCTAATGCTCTCAAGAAGGGCATTTTATATTTAAACACCTCTGTGGAAAACACCTCCTACAGTTTTTGCTTTTTTAACTCTTCCTATAATTAATTTATTCCTATTTCTAGTTTTATAATTATGTATATCTTTTCCTAACTATATGATTATTAAAAAAATTGGGTAATAGATTCTTATCTAGCTTATATACAAATTTTAAAGTGCTTAATTTAAGAGTATTTCTAATTTCCAACCATTTCAATTCATCTAACATACTTCTAACATTCTTACGTTTCCTAACGTTCAAAATTGCACGCATTGCTCTATTCTGCACTTTCTGCAGTTTATCAATACACATTCCACTAAACAGATTGAGCACTGTAGCACAATATATAGTATGCGGCCGTAGAATACAATTATATATTAATATTTTACTTTTTATACATAATAAATTTCTGAACCTACAAAGTACACCAATTTTTTAGAATAATTTATATTTTTTTCTCATTTAAAAAAAGTACTCAATAGTAACTTATTTCAGTAAGTTTTGATTAATTAACGAGGATTCAAAGTTTTCAGAAAATAGTAATTTTTTACAAGCTTTTTATTAGCTTCACTCTGTTAGTTTGGTGACATTTCTCCCCGTCAAAAAATTTTGATCTGATATTGAACCACTTCTGCTCTTCAGGTTGCTTTGATATCTTACCGACATATTTGGGCTCGGATACATTGAAATAAGCCAATGTCTCCAACATGTAGCTTTTGGAGTTTAATCATTAACAAACTCATTAAAAATATACATCGTTATCTTGTGTCAAATAGAAGCGATGACAGCTGGTTATCTATAAACCCCATTGCAACTCATTGAAACAGTGGACAACTACTTAATATTATAATCTTTTATACTTTCTTATATTCCTTTTTTTAATTCATCAATATATTTAATAAAGTAATATGTTTTTAAAATTCGCGATCTAAAGTTTGGTCTAATTTGTGTTCTAATTTGTGGTGTTTTGGCCAAATCATTGACCAAAATTTACATACAAAGCTGTGTCAAAACTCATCTGGTGTTTAATCTCACCGCGCTATTTTTCAGTCACCCAAGACGTTAAGTATTTAAAATAGGAAGTTTTACGAAAATCGCGTTACAATGACGCGGCTAAAGAATGAGTACATCGAAAATAGTATATTTAGGATCACGTATAGAAAATAATATACATATGTATAGAGACTTTTTGCTCCCAGCCAAGCCTATGATGACATTAGCAGAATGAAATAAATGAATAAATGTATTGTGCATTGAAGAATTGGCCTGCTAGAAATATAGTGACATACCACAAAATTCTGGAACACGAAAAAGCTTATTTTTAAAAACAAGCTTGTTGTAAGTGTTATTCCATGTTTCTATCGTCATTTTCATGATGAACCTACATAGTTAAGAACTTATTTGGGTTATCTATCTTTATTTTAAATATGTACCAAAATTTCGAAGAATATGTGTTTGTCGTCATAAATCTAAAATTTTCACTTTTTGCTACGGCTTACTGCACACCAACTGCACTTTAAGGGCATCTCAATGTGCACAATAGTTTAGTTATGTGGTTTACGTATTACTTATATTGTACATAGGTAGATGCATTACAAGTGTAACGAATCGTGGGATCGTTAATGAAATTTGCTCAGGTGAAATGTGCCGTTTAAAATGTCTAATGCAAAGTAATGATTATTGTTAAATAGTTATTGAATATACCTAATTTAAGCCAAGACAAATAATCAGCTTGAAAATATTTTTATTTTATTTTACATAGATATATACCAAGAAAACAGGTAACCCCAATGTGCCTTCCTAAACAATTAATTACAAACATTGCAGCATTTTTTATCACATAAATCTCTGTATTTCAAGAGGCTGAACAACACGAAATTAACAATTAATTAGTCCATATAGACATCTATGGATTTAGACTTGTACATATGTACATTTTTACATATTGTACATAAATCAAGTTTAGATATTTGTGACATAGCTGGTAGGATAGTTTTTGCCAATTTGATGGAGGAACCGTTTCAACAATGAAATCAGATAAATTGGCGAACTCTGATAGTAAACGATCAACTTGGAGTCACAAATATCTAAGTCTGACCACGGGTAACCTCTTGGTGTTAAACATAAACGCAACCACCGAATCATACGCATGGTTATGTATCAGTATGTATTATTTTTTTATTTAAAAATTGCATTTTCTGTAGATACTCTGAGATAAAAGCTCCAAATTGGAGCTTTTCTGGATTAATATAGTAAATTAAACCCATAATAGGTACAAAAAAAAGTGAACAACTGTAATTAATGGTTAGACATAAAAGCCACGGTGCACTGTAGCAGCGTTGGATAAAACATTGATTTATGATGTAAAAGGATGAAAGTTCAAACATAATAGGTCAAAACAGTAACTATTGGTTATAGTGTATAAATGTAAGGTAAAAAATCTCTTTTTATCTCATGTAGTACTTACAAAATTAAAATAAATTAGCGTACCAAATGACAGAGGCATTCCTATTGAAACCCGTTTAAATATTCACCGGTCCAATTAATCTATTATAGCATAGAGGTCAGCGCGTGGTGATTAAAATTTTATGTTGAGGTAATTCGAATTTGTTGAAAGCGTTCAAAGTAAGCACAAATGAAACGACATTCTAAGAAACGTGTTAAAATAAAATTCAAGTACTGAGAAATTTTTCACTGAATTCCATCATGCAATTCGAAATAAAAATAAAAATAATAATATGATTTGCTATTCATGTGAAAAGTAATATGAAGCTTAATAATATGATATGCTATTCATGTGAAAAGTCTAATTACGGATAATCCAATATGTTATACATATATGTATATTAAATAAATTAACTTTGTATTGGCTTCTTGATAAGAAATAAAATTATGTTCTTTATTTTGTAATGTTCAAATATATCAGTGACATTCCAAATGTAAATTTTCGGCGTAAATATGAAATGAAAAATGTCGGCAAAATACAAAGAAACCTAATCCGTTTGAATGAGTGTGGCTTTGTGGAACGAGCAGTAATCTTGAAAGGGTATGAAAATTTCCATCAAACGAATTCCTGATGTACAATTTTTTAATTAAATCTCCAGATACTTAAATCAAATCGAATTTCCACTGTTTTTTCCGACTATTAAATTAAATTATTGAGTGTATCGGAGTGTAAATTGGTCGTGATTATAATCAGGAAATAAATTAAACCATGTCGTCTTTGCAACTAACCCGAGTGGAAATAAATATATGTATGTAGGCACATGTAATTAGTTTCGTTCACTTGTTAATATAATATGTGGCAGTGTTCCGACGAAAGCTCTGAAGCTTTCACGCGATCCGTTTTGAAGCTCTTTGAAACGAAGAACCTTTGTACTAATTATTCATGAACGAAATGAACCGGAGACTTTCCGATTCTACCTCTCGTGTCTATTTGTAAAAGTTATTTCGCACAAAATACCGTTATCATTATTTTGCTATTAATAGAACCGTAACCTTGCATGTAACAAGTTAAGGTCAAAGTTTATAGACGATGTAATAGTAATTATGAAATAAACCATTTTCCGATTTCACTTAGCAACTCTTCCCTTTTATTATTTATTACCCCGCAAAAGCGAGCTTATTTTGTGGTAATTTCAAGAAGAAACTACGAGTATTCATCGACTAATTATTATATGGATAGGCGAGGTCATCATCGCCTTAACAGCTAAAGACCTGTTCTATCATCAATCAAAGCGCTAATCTTCAATAATTTATAATACATTACTAATCTGTAGCCTGTAATAACATGACCACGAATAAAAATATTTTTTTGGTTTTAAAAACGATTATTATGTAATTTATCATATTATGTAAACTATTTTTCTATTTTATTATAAAGAGAAAAATAATATTCCTTTCCTTGCTTGCTTTGAATTTCTATTGTGTAGTCATTATTCTTTGTATCCTATATATTCGATTATTCAAAGCTTTTCTAATTTGTTATAATTTATTTTTAGAATTTTTTTATATCAATACAATGTTATAAGCATTGTTATGCTGTTTGTTTCTATTTTTAAAATATATATATATATATATATATATATATATATATATATATATATATATATATATATATATATATATATATATATATATATATATATATATATATATATATATATATATTTTAAATATGGTTTTAGGTCAATCATTAATTGCCTGAAAAATTATTTAATTGTAAATGTGCTAAAATGAAAAATTAGCGAAATAAGCTCATAATTACGGTAAAAAAGTATATTTATATAATCATAAATATTTCAAAGCAATAAATTATAAAATATAGAGTGAAAAAAAAATAAAGAAATCGTAAGTGAAAGTAAGAAGAGGTTAGGAGAAATCAAAATAAATAGAAAAAATATCTGATTATTGATTCCAATACCCACTTTTGGCACAGCAATATTATATTTTTACTGCAAAAGCCAAAAATTTGTAAAAATTGCCCATTTTTTTAAACACATATCTCTTAAACGTCAGCAAGTCAACAAATATCATTATCATATTCAAATTCAGCGCATTAAACTTAGTAAAGATTTATTATAATTTTGTTGGTGCTCGGCGTAAGTATTAACATTAAAATAAATTTATGATTATTTAAAAAATGATATAATTGACAAAAAATTCCAATAATAAAAACATTAAATATTCTCACAAAATAAAATTGTTTATTTTATCTATGTATGTATATATGAAATATAATAAGCTATTACTTTATTGATTCCAGTACAGACATACCTTTGTCTTTATCCAATTAAAATATCAAAGGAAAGCTATTATTAAACTTTTTACATAAACAGGTATTTCATAAATAATTCCCTTTTTAATAAAAACGCAAATTAGAATTGAGTAATATTTTTAAGAATATATGTATACAACGAACGACGCGAACAGCGTCTAAATATAACACTCGGATTAGTTCGAACTTTCGTTCATATGAATAAATAAAAACTTCCATGCACGCTCTATATGAATAAACTAACAAAAGAAAGGTCACACTTTGTTCATATCGCATATGATAAATAAACAATGTATTTAAAAAGAGAAAAGATATCTAGCATTTTTTCCGAAAAGTCATTTGTCATCGCAACGGTTCGGATGTATCGATATATTTCAACATACACACACACACACGTCCATATTTGTTGTTAATCAAGTGCTCCCGGTACTGGACTTCCTTTTCCTGTCGTTTTCGTTGATCCTGTACACATTCTAGGAGTCGTGGCTATTTTTCCCCCAGCACCCGTATAAATCAGACGTAGCGGCTGGCTACTCTTATAAATCTTAAATGTTTCGATTCACTTACGGCGTTATTATTATGGTGGCCATATGTGCGAATGACGTTAACAAACGCGAAAACTCCCACCCTTTACACCCTTTTGTCTGTCCCACGTGTATATCTATCATGGCGGTGCGTCGAGGGGTCTAATGGCTCATGAACAATGCTGAATGAAACCTGAAATATCATTTTTCAGACTTCAACCGTGAATGCATCCCTCCTTTTGATGTTCTACTCAAACGACAGGGCTTTTTTCCGAAGACACTCCATTTGACACACTCGCGTATCTGTTTCATTTAACACGGTCTCACAGAGAGATTCGAAAACGGTCGGAATGTTAGCGAAAATTAAACACAAATCGCGTGAGTCAAAGAAGAATATGGATGAGAATGGAATTGAATTATTTTCCAATTTTTAAATAACGTTACGATCGTGTGAATGCAAAATTTGTTACGCGTTGGAAATTCACATGATACAGGTCAAAAATAATGAAATGGAACAATTCATATACGTATACTATGATGTTTAATTATCATATTGAGATTTACTTATGTAAGAGATCTTGAAATTTTACTTCATAGATATGTAGATTTCATTTTTGAACTATCCAACACCCTTATACATTGATTTTTGGTATATCGTAATTCATTCGTCAGAAGTCAACTGGAATTAGTGGATACTACATACATTAGAAAATATTAATAAAATAAACCTTTATACCCCAATTTTAGATCTGCTTCGTAACTCATATTTTATTTTATTTTTACACGTATACATCATATGTGCCATGACAGGAATAGCCCCAAGGCGACATATATTGTTAAAGATTAATTTTTGTGCATAGGTGCTACCAATTTTTTAAACATAATAGTACATTCGGCTCTGGCCCATTGCATCGAAAGTGACTTGAACGAAATTCGAAAGATCAGAAATATGCGAATATGCGAGACAGTAAATATGCAAGACAGTAAATATGCGAGAAATACATTATGTAGTAGCATTTATAATATTCAACAAATTCGAGATGATAATAGATAATAGCGAGAAAATGTGGGGAAGGATACTAATTTATTAGATCCGTCACAAAAATCAAGACATAAAAATTTGAAAACTATATCATTTATCATTTAATGTCCTTGAACTTAAGTTTGACGAATTTGGAATTTGTTTTTCAATAATCAGCTTTTATGTCTTAATTTTTCATTCAAACATTCAATAATCAGCTTTTATATAATTTAATAGATATTATTTGCTAACGAATATTCCTTGTCCCTATGCACATTCATTATTCCATTTACATCCTTTTGTAAGCAATTATTTCCGTAACATTTTACACAGATGCTACTTTTTATTAAATAATATTCCTGCCCACGTTGACCCATTTTTTCTCATTGCCCTCGTTTAGATCCGTTTTATATAAACTCCTCTCTGTTTTACAATTTATGAACATCCTTTGATCTCCTTATTATTTTTGTTTGAATGTTGTTTTTATTATATCATTAACTGTATTTTTATGTTGCTATAAAATAAACTAGTTAAATTGTATGGGTTGAAAAAATAAATGGATTTCAAGCTCCTTTAAAACCCTTCCACCGTATAAGTGAAATAGTGTTAAGTTTTGTAGTTCTAATATGAAAACTGTTGATTTGCAAATAAGACATATAAACATACAGATATTTTTTTATATTTCCATATAAATGTCTGTACACTGTATAGGGGAGATAAATACATTATTTTACGTGTGTATAGCATTCATGTATGAGCGAGTATTTGCAGTCAATATGGATGGTAGGATATCGAAAGCTTTCAAATGGGCATTGGAATCGAGTTTCTCAAATGTTTTGAACGACCTCTCCGTGGTTTATGTAAAAAGCTCATTCAACTCCCGCTACACGTGTAATTTGATAAAGCGCGAGCATTTATAACGCGATCGAAAGCAAATGTCAAGTGACAAAATGGTAAAGAAAAAGCCTCGCAAGAGCGCTGTCAACTTGAGAAATGAATTTTGGTCAAGAAGATGAGCTCCTAATATTTCTCGTGTCGTCTGTGTTGAGGGCTCTTCTGTTAAGGCGAAGGTCGAGCCAAAGCTTTGAACAAATGCGCGGAGGCTCGGGTTCGAGTTGAACCCTAAAAAAATATAAAGGGAAAGAAAACCCTCAAAGTCAATACAATGAAAAAAATATATATAAAAATTCAAATTTTAGTATGAAGTTGATGGACGAGAAAAATTTCCTGCTTTTTTTCAGGACAAATTGTCAATAATAAAGTGCTTTTAAATTCGCATTGGAATATTTAAAAGTTTTTGATAAATAAAGTATCATACATACATATGCCAAGAAAGGGGGAATTTCTCTCAAGATTTCAAGACTCGAGTACTTTCACTACTCATTTTTACTATTATATATTCCTATGTATATTTTTACGTCATAAATAACACTATTTTCAAAGTATATATACGTATATCAAATTAATTTTCCAAAAAAAAAAAAATTAAATAATAAAAGTTAAATAGAGTTAAGCCATTTCTGTCTTTGAAACTCTGCAAGAGATCTACAAACTTCTGCTAAGTGCTTTCCAATTATTGTGGTTAAAGCGATAGGGTTGTTTGGAAGCTAAACTCACATTAAATAGTTCTTATTTGATATATGAGTACGTTATATGTAATATTGTATTCATGTTTTTCAGATAGATAAATTGTTTGTCCATCACGATACTAAAAGAACCTAAAATATTTTATTGTAATAAAGCTGCCAAAGAATATAATGCAAGGCATAAAGCCAACAATTTTCGTAAAAAATTGTTCGATCGCTGTGTGTATGTATGTTTAATGTAAATAAATGAGTAACACGTATGAATTTTCCAGGAAAATTCAAAGATTAAACAATTTTTTTCATGTATATTATACGTTGATTGATACGGAGATTTTTCTATATTAAAAAAAAAGCGAAAACGTAAAAAAAAACATCTCGAGAAAAGGAAATGTCAATTAAGAGTCGTTGTTATATTATGCGTAATATAAAAATAGTTTTCTGAAACCTGATATTTCGTGGATGATCCGTTAGAGTTGGAAATGCTTTTTTATTTATTTTTTGCCCATTATCATTTTTCGAAACTGCGAGCTTTTTTCCTTACATTTCCATTTTCCATCAGATACTAAATCTTTCAATGTGAGTAAGGTTTCCTATAAGTATTCAATGTAACTTATTATAAAACCACCTAGAGTTGCATGTATTACATACATATATTCTCTATTCATAACGAACAGAGTTTTCTCAGCGGCCCCTGACTTATCGTAGTAGTGAAAAATAAATAAAAAAGGATTCTTCGTGAAAATGTATTCTCAAAATATAGTTTTTCTACGTGCGATGTCTATTTCACGTGCCGAAATGCGTAAAATGGGTGACAGGAATATTAACTATTTGCAAAACGTTTATAATATTGAGCCTTTTGCGTCTTACATAATAGTAGTTGCTTTTTTTGGCTACTTTTTAAGCGAAAATTCTCATTTCCTTTTAAATTTTGATTTCATACGGCATTGAAAAATTATTCGTCGTCTTTTCTAAGGAATCGCAATTTTGTCGAGGTATTATTTTGATAATAATTCCATCCGGTGGGACTTAATTAGAAAAACGAGACGATAAAGGAACGGAATTTGAAGAAAATGCGAGTATTAAAAGGTTATTACAATTTTTGAATTAATTTTTATCAAAAGAATATAACCTTTTTTGACGAATTCACTGATGCTTAAATAACTATAAGCAATAATGAAAAATTTTTCTTTTCTTTTATTATTAATATTTCATTTACGTCATTACACGTGCGTGTAAAATACATCAGCCATAATTTTACATAAATTGCTATTATGTACTTATAATAGGTGTTCGCAGTATGTTACGTATGAATTTTGATGTTCCAAAAAAAGTTATAACATGCATATATTAGTATAAATTTCATCTTGGTTTTCTTTCCGAGTCATAAAAATGGAAGTTAAGTGGTCGTTTTATATGTATACGTTTATATAACGGGAATTACTTTTTAAATTGATTGTTCATGAATACATTATTTATGAACAATCTCTCATTCGAAGTATTCAACTTTTGAAGATGATGTATCGAAAACAAGGAAGCTCATATTTTATTTTAAGGATACTCTCTATATTTATGGGAAATTTGTGAACAAAGCAATAAATAAAAACGGTTGTAAGGAAAGAATTTATTTTGCAGAAAGTTCGGATAAGAATCAAATACCTGAAATCTCTAGTCGGATAGAAATATAAAAAATAACTTTACTTAAAAAATAAAATAATAAGGCCATAAAGTTTTCGTGACAAATAAAAATTTGAAATCTAAATAAATTATGAAACGAATTTAAAATTAAATTTGATAAATCAGTATGAATTGTTCTTCTTCTAATCCATGGGCAGACATCGTTTAGAATGAATAATGAATTATTAGGTCCATTTAACTCAATACATACTTAAATATCTTAAGAGGTTATTTATTTTAAAATGTATATCTATTTTTTAATTAAAGACAGTAATTTTTTGTAAAGAGACTATTAATTTTTTTTAAATACATATTCTTAAAATAAAAGCTTAGATTTTCCGCAATGATTCAAGACTATAAAGCAAGTGTCTTGAATATTTAATATTCAAATGAACGAATGGTCATAAATATTTTTTTATTGCACAAAATCTTATTTTTTCTCGCGGGTAAAATGAATGTAATAATGGGATCGTGCTCCCATTGTAATGTAATTAATTTTAATTTATAGCATAATTTTCCAAGACTTTTTTCGGCGTTTTTAATTTATTTCCCATTCAAACGTTTTCGTCTCTTTTTTTATCTCACACTAATTTGCAGCGAAAATTTTAAATTAAAAACACAATTCCGAATAAGTTGACACATAATAAAATTTCGACTATTTAATGAACCGAAAACGAACACATCGGAAATAAACTTTAACAACTCTCTCATATTATATTTCCCACAAAAAAAATATTTTTAGTAGATTGAAAATATAATTCCCACCTGTATGACAGCTCTAAAATCGAAACTACGAAAAAAAACCGAAGGTACCGAATATTGATCTCGTAAATTCACCCCTACATAATATACCGATTGAAACCCAGGTGCCCAATAAAGGCGACACTTTTACGAGACGCGTCAACTTTGCGTCGAAAAATTTATAAAAAATCCACTTCAATATTGACGATTGAATGTTGATTACGAAAGAGCACATCCTGTTTGTCCATCGAACCGGATCAAAAAATAATTGTATCGGAAAATGAATAAAACACGACCCGAATCAAAAACTCAGATCGCGCACGTTCCATCAAAAAATGAATTGCGTTAACAATTCAATTTTCAGGAAATGTTAGCGAAATTTCTAAAATGAAAAGGAAACAGAATTCAAACAGAGATTTTCAACTTTTTTTTGATGAATGATACGTTTATCAATTATGCTTCTTTCAATTATCATCACCACGATTGTCAATCCCTTAAATATTCGCAAGAAATCACAAAGCACTGTATAAACACTGATTACCAAAACAGAATCTGCTTTAGACCGTAGTCTTTAGTTTATATATTACATATGTATAAAATGTATAATGAACTTTTATGCTGTACACTAACATTAAAATCAGATAATACTAAAAAAAATTAAAACAGAAAAATATCAGATATAAGATAATTTATTAATACAAAAAGCATTTCAAAATCAAAATAAAACCCTATTTCAAGTGAAATTGTCATGTTTAAATTGTCTTTATCCTATGTTTATAAAACTCCTTTATCTTACGTTTATAAATCGTCTTCATCTTATATTTATAAATAAATAGTAATTCATTACACTAAATATCCGTATTATATGTATATATAGGTATGCTATACTGTGTAAATGTATTTCAAATCACATTTTAATATTAATCTTATAAGGCAACTTTCTTACATTCGTTTCTACCTACACATGTATTCCTTGAAAGGTAGAGGACGAACTTCAATTGACCATTTAGCTAGTCCTTAAAGTCAAGGAGCCAACCCTGCCTTTTTATCCCTCTCAGTCAAAGCTGAATCATTCAAGATTTTTTAAAGTAATTTAAAACTTGCAAAATGTACATACATACATATATGTATGTATGTAAATAGTACTTACGTATGTATATGTATGGTATCTTATGCCTTAAAAATAAAATATAATTATACTACACATTTGAAGATGGAACGATTTGTCGACGAAATGGTTCAAGTTGAAGACCACTGACCCACATAGGTATTCGAGGTGGATTTATGCGTTTATTTTTTATTTTTATTTTTTCAATATAACCGAGATTTAACGACGTCGGTGATTTAGGACGGAGGCTGCGGTCCAGATAGGAGAAAAGGACCGTCGCTCCACTAGTGACTGTTAACGTGAAAGTACGTTAAGCGAAACGTGCCCTTAGGAAAAGGTGATCGCTTAACGACGCGACACTTTACGACTTAGCAGAACGGCGTTATTGGCCGTTGAGGAAATTTTACGTTTCCACAGGCTTTGCGCTATCTGCAATTTTTACGCTGTATTGCGAAGCTAAAAGCTGTACGCTTCCAACTTCAAAATCATCGATAGGAACGCACACAGATGACTGAACTTCTACGGACGATAAATATTGGATGTTTCTTATATCAGACGATGCCAAACTCTGCGACGATCTTCTGAAAAAATTGCATTAGTTTTTAATGGAACATGAGAGGGTTGGTCGCAGTTATTCTTATACCGCTTTGTCAATTGTACAATATATAAAATTTATTTTCAATTAAGTTTAATGTATCTTGCTTTTAAAATCGTTACAAATCTAATACTATCTACCGTATGACAATTATAACACTGCAAATAGGTTTTTGAGCTCTTTTTGAACTAGATACGATACTACTAAAATCCATTTTTTATACGATTACTGAAATGTATTCAAAGTTTTAGGTAAGAATTGTAAGTAGGTTTTTGAGCTCTTTTTCCTATTATGCTGTAAATTAACATTCGAATAATATAATACAATGATTACTAACCAAATTAAATTAAAATTGTAAAATAGAAAATGATAAGTAGATCAGTAGCTATTAAAATTGATGTATTTTGAACATAATTTCGTAATAATAAGAGGCATTTAAAAATCAAAATCGAAATCTATAATGACACTGAGCAACAAAAAATCAAACTATTTAGTTACCAGAGTGGAGAATAAACAATCTTTACTAAGTTTGACCCATCGAATTTGAATATGATAATGGTTTATACACATGGTAAAGTCAAAAAATAGAGAGACAAACTCATAATACCCTGGAAAAAATGTATAATATTGACTTTTAAAATTTGCTAGATAATTAATTTTAACAACGTGGTGTAGAGAGTGGATGGTTTTTAGATATCTTGGGTGCTATCTGGGTGAAACTTGTCAAAGTAGAAAGGAAATTCGCGTTAGAGTGGAGCAAGCAAGAGCTACATTCTTGAAATTGAAAAAAGTCCTAACCACACGTGATCTCAGTATAGCACTCCGACTGAGACTTCTACGATGCTACGTTTTCAGCATCCTTCTAGAGGCATTTGAGATGTGGACATACAGAAGGATGCTGAGAATCTCATGGATGGCGCGTCGTACCAATGCCGAGGTGCTTGCCCTGATGGGAAAACATGTCGAAGTGCTCAAAAGTGTGAAAAGGCGTAAATAGAAGTACTTCAGACATGTGATGCGAAATGAAAAATACGATCTCCTGCGCCTTATAATCCAGGGGAAAATCGTAGGTCAACGCAGTCGGGGCAGGCGGAAAACATCATGGCTAAAAAAATTTCGGCAGTGATACGGCCTCAGCACCCGAGCACTATTCCGAGCAGCCATTGATAAAGTACGAATGGGACATCTAGTTGCCAACGTTCTAGGAGGACATGGCACATGAAGAAGAAGATATCTCATAAACGAAAGCAAACCAACAAAAATCAATATCATATTCTAATTAAGTGGATCAAAATTAGTAATGATTAATTACGCTCTGCTCAAATTGTAATCACTTGATTAGATGGTATGCCTTTAAAGTTATGCAAGTTTAGTATGAAGCCTTGTAAATGACCGTAGTACGAGTATATTAAATTATTGTAAATTCAGATGATGAAAACGTACAAATCACTAGTGATTACAATTAAATACAATGAATATTTATCACTGGTTGAATGTAAAGAAAACATCTGTTATTTGTACCTACATATAATATTTATATTTAAAAGAAGTTTTAAAGAATTGTATGTCTTCAAGGTAATTGCCGTTTTACGCTAATTAACAAAGGATATTTTCCGTGCTTGCAATCTTGCATTTCGTGTCTTGGCAAACGTTCAACTTCAAAATGCACCTGCTCTTTCGAAAAAAGATAGCATTCACTTTAAGTAACACATATTATATGTACCTATCCTTACTATAAATAATTAATATTTGAAAAATGTATAAGTTAAAAAAGTATATGGATAATATGTACAAAGCAGAATGATTATTAAATTTTACAAGATTTGGATTTCAAAATAGACCAATTTAAATTACATCAAAGATCCCTTGAGGGAACAATCGCCGTTTATTGTATTTCAAAGAAATTGTCATTTTATGTCAACTACAAAGAGTGACTTTGTGAGAGAGTTCACAAAAACTTATTTAGATGACAGAAACATGACATAAAGGCTACTTTAATGTCTGAAAATTACTCGCGAATTTTTATATTTCGAACATATGTACGTACATACATATATACGATCACATTATAAATATATATCTGAAGCAGATATATATGTAAATATGTAATTCACGGCTCATTGAAGTTTCTTATATTCAAATACTCGACATGCGATTCTGATATTAGTAACGTATGAGATGTGACAAAATCTCACGTATAATGTTATGTGATAATAATAAAATGCGACAAAGCACGTGACGTGGACAACTCGGAAGCTATGCGATATTATTTATGACAGTGAAAAAAATATATTCGCAAAGAAAAATATCTCATCGGCGTTGTGGAATTTCACAGACTCACACGTTCGCGTTTGAAATTCGCTACGACAGCGCTCCACAAACTGTGGCACGAGAGTTGAGTCTATTGAGTGACTTGTGGTGTCGCTTAAGGTGTTGAAATTAATTTGTAGTCATTTTTTCTCATTTAAAAAACAGTAGTTAAATGTTTGATTTATTGCAGTAAATAAATTCTTTGGTAGCCTTGCTAGCAACACATAGGTAATTTGAAATGAAAAAGGGTCAATTTTAAATGAAATAGGATCAATTTGAAATGAAAAAATGTCAATTTGAAATGAAAAAGGGTCAATTTGGAATAAAAAATCTATATTATACATAGTTTGTTTTGCGAAATGGACCTAAAGTTAATTCTGGTTCAATACGCAAAAATTTAAACGTAAATGTAATAAAAAAATTAAATAAACCAATAAATAAGAGGAAATGTTTTTTTAATATTATATATTTTTTAAGATCAAATAATTTTATTAAAAAGATTAATAAAGCAAATCTATTTTTGTATAAATGATCAATAAAGATCGAAAATTTCAGTGAATTTTATGAATATAAACACATTTTTGCAATAATTTTCAAATAAAAATTTGAGAAATTCATATGATAAACAAATACATGAGAGTATTTCGAAAATAATTTATTTTGAGTATATTATCGGTAATGCTGCAGGTTAGACTTGGATATTTGTGACTCCATCTCGTTAATTCAGTGTCTTGTAATTCAGCGACTTATGTTATCAAAATACATTGTTTGTAATTGGCCAGAAAAGAGCATTGGGGCTTAGCTGTTAGGCCTTCCTGGTATATATTTATATATGTATGTCTATAACACGCTCACCATTGACTTAAGTTGTTGGTTCAATAACTGAAATTGTATGAAGTATCAATAAATGAAATTTTTCGTTCGAGTATTTTATGTGCTTTTATTGTTCTTGCATATATTTGTACGTATGTTTGTTAATGTCTATGTATTTCGGAAATATTTCTAACATCGTTTCCAATAGCACTAAAATTTTATACTAGGCAAAGAAATGTTAATTTGAAATTAAAAAAAAACATAACAAGTGCTCGGGATGTAGATTTTAATTACAATAGAAATTATGTTTGCCCTCGGCTCAAAATTTTTTAGCAATATTTTACGAACGCGATTTTTAACAAAGGAACATTACCAAATTTAATATTATTTTTAATTACATTCTTGTAATTGGATACCAACAACAAAACCTTTTTAAGAATAATAAGAGATTTGCGAACAAAATATTTTCAAATCCCAATTCAATTTTCCCGCACAAACACTAACCGGTTGCTGAAAGAGCCATACTGCATCCAGATGGCAAACAACGCGATAGATATTTGATTTGAATACATATATGCACATATCTACGTTCGGTAAACCATTCGAAACCCCCGATACACACACCCAGACATAAATCAAAAAATAAAATTCATCCAAACCAGGAAATATTTACTCGAAACGTACGCATACGTGTTCAAGAAGTGATATTAGTGCGCTCTGGTGCTCTGGTAAATACGCGTAAACAACAACGCGTTACGAACACGCTGTGTTCTAAAACAAGTAACAAGATACAATTGTTGCGTAGATTTCGTTTCAATGAATTACGGCGTCTGAGTTTATTATAACGCTAAGTTATTCGTATTAAACTTGCGCCGAAACATTTCGAAATTATCTCCAGCCAGATATGATTACTCTCCAGCGTTTCGTAAGCAGGTTTAATGCGCAATAAAATAACGTATTTATTATAAACCGCGATCCCTTTTTACGTAAGTCGAATGTTATTTTGGTCGGGAGCTTTGGAAATTATTATTTTACATCAAATATATTCTCGTAGAAAGTTTGCTCGGGAAAACCCGTGAAAACTGCCCGACTTCCGGGTCGTCTTTGCAGCATCAACAAAGAGCTCGTTTCGTCCGCACTTGGAATACGTTCTTATATGTTTTTTTCGCGTCGAAAGAGTTCCGAAACTATACAATGTGTATTCTAGTTTTATTGCCTTCGAAACGGATTTATTCCCATTCACTTAGCGATACATTTCTCCTCAGTGGGCGCTCAAAGAAACAATGATTATATTGCAACATCGGAAATGATAAATACAAAGTAATCAAATAACATCCACTCAAAAAATATATCAATCTATTCACATAGTATAAAAGCTTCTACCTATTAATTTATTACATTTCTATATCCTAGAATTCATCAAAGGCGTATTAATTAAAATTTAATACAAACTATTAGATTTCTTTCATATTTTGCATACTTTATTAGATTGATTTAAGTTTGAAATATGTAAACACAATGTGTAAATAAATTCATAAGAGATACGTTAGCGTGGTAAAAAACCAGCAGCGTGGGCTAGTAGTTAGCATATGTATATGCTTTCGAACATAGTGGTTCGAGTTCGAGTCCCACCGGATGCTGCTGGCCAGGCCTTGGCTTGTTACTTGAGGTCAATCGTTTCCTATTAAAGTTTGCCAATTTATCATTGAAACGGTTCCAACAAATTGACAACCTCTTCCCATTTCTTGCAATCTTCGAGTTTTCAGCATTTCGAATTTCGCCAATTCGTATAAAAATGCTGCAAATTTTTTGAACATCCCGAAATTTGACGAAATGCTCCGAAAATGTAAATTTGCTATAGATCATGTTATCTATGAGCCGTCGTTAAAATTATTCTAAAAATGGTATATTGATGTTCGTATTTGGCTATGTAGGCCTTCCTGGTATATGTAGATGTATGAAAAAATGAATAAATTAAAATATACCCAAATTTTGTAAATTAATGTAGTTTCCATATAAAAGGTAGCCAAAAACTTACATATATATGTAGATATGTATAATATTAATAATTATATATCTAATTCCTGCTGTTCCAAGAACAACTGAAATTAAGACTAATATTAGAGTTGCTCTGTATATATGCATTATACTATAATGCATACATACATTATAGTATAATATAATGCATATTATAGTATAATGCATACATACATTATAGTATAATATGTGACATCAACCATCATAAATTGAATTAGGATAAATTCTCAAATACAATTATTTAATCTGAAAATGCGATAGTATGAAATATTTGGATACTTTTTAAGCCGTTTGTTTGGTTATATAAAAGGTTTCGGATTTGTTTTCATACATCACATAAGCTTATTGTTCATCCACTGATTGAAATTGTATGTTTATAAAGCTTCATCAATCGTGGGATATAATCTACACAATGAATCAGTAAAAATAAATTAAAACGAAGTGACACTAGTAGCCAAAATATCTTCAATTTGTCAATTAGGAAAAGATGAATTATGCATAATTTGCACGGTGCGTTCTAAAACAAAAGCCAGTTTTCCTAAAATGTAAATTGATTCATTAAAATGTATAATCAAAGTTGAAACATGAATTAAATATCAGTTTACTTTCGAATGAGAAGAAAATATATGCGTATAAAAAGAACACGGCTAAATTTCGCAGCAATTGACCGAAGAGCTTTCGCTATCTTCTATATACATAAATTCTCAATAAACGTCTCGGTTTGTACCAGACGCGACTTTTCGACACGAATAAAATTGACGATTTATAATGTAATCAATGCCTTTTTTCCATCGAATCCTCCCTTTTCCGTCGGGGAAAATGTAGACGTAACGCATTTATGAAACGGAAAAAAATATTCAAAATTGCCGTGATTTTTATATTTTTTATTTATTTATATTTCATACACACAAAACCGGTGAAGTGATCCGCGGCGAATTATTATATATTTTTTTCAATTCCATATACAATAACTCACGGCAGCGCCGAATCCCATTCTGGGGATTTGTAGAGGATCAAGAGATGTGTGTTCGTTGAAAAAAAAAGTGAACTTTCACGCACATAACGACTGCGAAAGTTCTCCTGTATTTTTATGACTCCTACGTATGTATTATATGAGAGGAACAAAAAGCAACCGGTCACCATAAAAAAAAAATAATAAAAAATAACCGACTTTGTTTGATGGAGAGTGCAAATCGTTATTATATGTTTATGTCTGACACGTAGAAAAGTTCAAAAATATGCTATTTTTTATACATATGTACATACAAATAGCTCGGTGCTATTTGTGACTCCAAGTCAATCGTTTCCTATCAGAGTATGCTAATTTATCTGATTTCATTGTTGAAGCGGTTCTTTCATCAAATTGACAAAAACTATCCTACCCACTATGTCACCACTATTTGAATATGATTCAAAAATTTACTATCTATAATATGGCATGGATGTCTCGCTTATTTTCTTATATATAGTATTTGTATTATGCTTGTCTAGTCACAATGACTCGTTAGAGTGTTCTGTAAATAATTTTCACTGTGGCTAATATGTAAATAAATAAATAAATAAATTTCAAATAAAAATAATGCGGAAAAATCCGCAGCTTATAGTTCATACATTTTTATATTTAATATGCAAATAATCTTTGTATTTTTTCTAAGCCAAAACCTGAAAGCATTTATAATTAAATTTTTATAATTAATCACCAAGGTTGCGGTCACCGAAAAAGGGTTATCCTTTGGTTTTGGATTTAGTTTTTGCACAATATTCCCTGACAAATAGTTTATAACAGCATACCACATATAATCTTACACAATAAATTTATTACATCATATCAAAGTAAGTGAAACTTAATATGAATACTTAAATTTCCAACAATTTAAAAAGAGTCCATGATACATGAAAATAACAAATTTTTATCGTATTTTCACCGATGAAAAGCACACAGTTTCCACGTGAACATTTTTATTTTGTGCAGATAAATTTAAACTTTTGAAGAACTTTTGCTATTTACGACAACTTAACACTGTGGATTTTTCCCATGACATATGTATCTACCTATCCGATTCGCAAATATTTCTGTAAACTTATAGAATTTCCGCATACATCCCCATATTATAATTCAATATTACGAAAGGGGAGAATTATGATAACCAGTCAATTTACATTCGCATTTCTATTTTGTTCGTTTATTATTTCGATTGAAAACGATGATTTCACCCGCCTCTTTGATAACGACTCCACCTTTCCCGTTTAATCAAATTACTTCGATTGAATTTAAATTATGTAAGGTTTCGATTTGAGTGAAATTTTCTCGAAAACTTTCATTATTTAATACCCCTCGAAGTGTATTTCTTCGCCCAGTTTCCTTTTATATCACACCCCGCGAGATTATCGCCCGTTTCCTATTTTGAAACACCGTCGTTTTCTCATTCGACCCGGAAAATCAAGTCGAGTTTCTGCGGAAACACTTTCAATTAAATATCTCTTTTTAGTGAACTTCTTCGCCTCTTATCTTAATACAACCCACCCTCTAACACCTCACAGAAAGAAATCCGCTTAAAATATTTATATATGGAGGATCTGCTGAACGACTAGACTTCAGTTAGAATTCACCAGCATTAAGAATTAAAATATGAATAATTTATGCAAATAAAAAATGTATATGGGTACATCATTCCAGAAAGGGTCAAAGCTGCAATTTCAAATTTTTAGAAATCGGGATTACAAAATTTTTAAAGCAAGTTCATTTTCTATATTTTATATGTACATATGTAAGTAGTATATGAGTTACATATTTTATTATTCAAATCTTTATCCTTTTTCAGATGAGGGTAACTAAGATACTACCTAACTTTAAAACTAGTGTTATATACCAATATATGTATGTGCATATTAATATATACTCAAATATATAAAGATGATATTATAATGATTCAATTGCTCACAAGCAGCATAGATCAATGGTTAGCGTGTAATTTTTTGAATCGATCGCGGGTTCAATCCCTGGCTGTAATGCTAGTCAGACCTAGGATTTGTGACTCCAAAATTGATTATTTCTAATCAGGGCCCCAACGAATTGACAACCGTGTCCTATTTCTCGAAAATTTGATTTGCAGAATCTCCAATTCTCTGTTTTATAAAATGCTATTTGTCCATAGATGTCTCACAGATTTTGAGTTTTTCAGCAATTCGGTGATATATAAAAAAGCTGCAAAAATGCAAATTTATCACAAATTTGACAAAATTTATCCATAGATGTTTTTATGATGCTTTGTAAAATTACTCTATAAAACTTTTTTATTGGGTTTGGGGTATACTTGATAGACCTTCCTAGTACATTTATGTATCTGCCTATTAATAAATTTTTTTCAATCGAACATGTACACTCACCTTTACGGATCACTAATACCATTTCAATGAAAATCAGAAAAAATTACAAACTCTGATAGGAAATGATCGACCTAAAGTCACAAACCAAGGTCTAGCCAACAGCTACTAGTGGGAATTGAACTACGATCACTCTGTTCGAAAGAATAATACGCTTATCACTAATCCACGCTGCATGATATGTATGTAAGTAAAATTAAAATTTAAACTTTTAAATAAAAATTTAAATGCTTACGTTTTTATTTTTAACGTGATGCGTTGTCCCAAAATACCTTGTTATCTCTGCAAATCTATATATATATATATATTAAATTGAATTTCAGTTTGTCTGTCTATCTGTCAGTCTGTCTATCTCATATAGGCTCCTTAACCACTAAACCGATTACAATGGAACTTTCAGGATTTGTTGTATGCATGTCCGGGAAGTCTATTGTGAAAAAAAACCTCTTAATAATAATATTCGTAATTACGGTTTACCGACGCAAAAGTTTGAAGCGCAATTGTGTAGTCAAGGAAATTTGTTCGTGGGTAACCAAGTTACCAGTTGGTTTGCGACGACACGGCGTTGAAGAGACGTTACTCAACGGTGTTGAGCTCCAACCATTACTTGAAAAAGGAACGGGAACGGAAATTGCATGCCTTATTCTGGAATTACAACGTATGTCGGGTTCAGCTAGTACCAAATAAAAATAAAATATTGATTTGTAGATTGAAAGTCTATATTTGATAGCTTTTTGATAGTATTGAGTGCTTATTTGTTATAGTAAGAACACAAATGATTGACAAGGAAAATAAAATAAAACCCAATAGACAAAGCACCGAAACACTCCGAGTGTTTATTTAACTATAAATAAAAATACGTTTTTCGTGAATGAAAACACACACACACACACACCGAAATAGATACAAATATTCTTACACGTATATAAAAAAAAATCAAGTATTTCACACATTTATTTTCATATGAAAATACGGACACATCACGAACATTCGTCGATTCAACCAACAGCAAAAAATAGTCTTGTGAGTGAGGAAAAAATTGAATAAGCGGTTTGGTGCTATGGTTTTTCCAGTTGCCGTAGCACGATCGAGAGCGTGCTGCGTTGTTTTACGTGACTTCAAGCTTTGAGTTTCAAAATAATTCAGTTTCATACGTAAAAACGTACACATACATACACAGAGGAAACACTGTACATCAGCCACGTATGTACTACGAGCACAATCGGTCCTCTAGTTTATGGGGATGATGCTAAGTGCGTCTGGCAATCTGTTTCAAGAGGTCGCAAGTGAATCCAGCAAAGGTCAATCAAAACAAGACAAAAACAAAAAAATATGTTATGGTCGTACACAAAAACACTCTCCAAATATACGTATGTATGAATAATTTTTTGAAAAATGACCACTCGTTATGGCGAAACGGAGAAAAGACTCGCGGGGAGTGTATCAAACCGACACACTTAAATATATTTTCTCAAAAAATTACACCATTAAAAGGAGGAAAAGCAACGATAAGCCGTTTGTAAGCATAAGTCAAGATGACCGCATTATTTTTGCTCGCTAAGGCAAAGGGAAGATTTGTGATATGGTCACCGATTGCAAAGGCACTTTATATAAGCACACACTTGTTATCTTACCGTGTGATATATAACTGAAGCAAATTGCCACCGAAAAAATTAGTCATTATAATCTTAACAACGATTTGTTTTTGCTTGTGAAAGGGCTCATATGTAATAATGTGCATACTTTAACCAAAAACTTCACATGTCAACGAGTTGAAAACAAAACAAAAAAATCAACCGATTCGTACAAAGAGATATCAGTGTCAGAAATGTGATAATGACAGTTGAGCCTGGTGCATTTGGCCATAGCAACCATATCGATTTATCACAATTATAATATAAACATTTTAACATTTATTATTAACACTATAAGTCAAGTAAAAATATATATGAGAGATAAGGAGAACCTATTATGCAAATTTCATAAAATATAGTGTGAAAAAGAAAAAGTTATAGGAGTTTAAACAATTAAATTCCGACAAAACGAAAGGGTAGCGGAATGGAAAATATATAAGTCTACTTACCATTAGACGTCAAGATGGTCAAAATTGTTGTATTTTTTATATGCGTCTATTATGATTATTTCTCACTTTCGTATTAGCGGAATTGATTTGAATATCTATTGTTGACCAAAATGTCAAAGTTTCAAAACTATCGCAAAAATGAAGGAATGAAATATAGAAGAGGCATGTAATAAAAATTAGATGCATTGATGAAGAAACTATTTTTAATACATCTTAACAATACATAATATATATGTTTATATAAACGGAAGCGATTGTTTGTGTCGGTGGGTATGTGGCGGACGCGTCGACCAGTATGGAGATTCAAAAAAAAAACAACGTTAAGAATGCCATGAGTATATGTATGTTGTGCCTAGACATATTTAATAAAATAAATACACGCGAACGAGGCGCCCAACCAATCAGCGTGAAGTGGTAAAACTTTTGACCAATTAGAGCGACGACGATACATTCTGACCAATGGGTGCATTTTCAGCATCCGCTATAGGGATGTGACGTGACGACCAATCGTATCGAGGAGACGCGGGGAAGCGGAGAAGCAAGGAGTGTGGAGCGTCTGATATGTGATCCACATATTGAGTACCTGACATGGGACGGGTGACGTCAACATCAGATGCGCAGCGCGGGAGCGTACACACATACACACATCTGCAAAGACACACACACAAACACACACACACACACACACTAATTAATCATTTCGAACGGGTGACCAAATTGGATGGGTGAGCGTGTAATGCGCGCGCTCAACATTTTACTATTAATACGTGCACACGCCTATAAATTACCTTATATTATATTTATATACAACATATAACTTTATTTTAATTCGTGTATCAATGCTTTTCCGAAACCATCCGTTGAAACCGACGGGCACAACACTAGTCTGATGTATTTAACGAGTCTTCGAAAGCGGCTTTAGTATGAAATACAAAAATACAACAATCCATAATTTCATATGTAAGAATTAGATACGATACTGCTTTCGACATATAACAGATGGCTATCGTAAATCAAACATTTCAATTAAATATCCATTTTGTTAGTAATCATAATACTATGATTACTAACAAAATTAAATTAAAATTGTAAAATATAAAATGATCAGTAGATCAGTAGCTATTAAAATAGATGTAAGATGTATTGCGAATATAATTTCGTAATAATAAAAAGCATTTAAAAAATCAAAAAAAATCATTCAAAGTTTTAGGCAAACTTTAGATACCTACATATTTTTGTAAATATTAGAGGTTATTAATATACATACTCTAACAAATGGAGCTCCTCCTATCGAAAATCAATTTTTATTGAAATATAAAGTGCATTCAAAATCCCTACCAAATTATAATATTGCGGAAATTAATTCAATTTCGACAATGCGCCACAATTGCAAATCGCAAGAAAGCTACATAAAGCTCTTAGCGGTAGATTCGAAAACCCGATAATCGTTTTAGCGAAACTTCGTTAATCAATTAACTTAATATACTGTGTATAATTTACGGTCGTTATTCCTTCGAATGGGAAGATTTACGGAGAGAACTTTAGCTGTTTCTGAGAGCTACTCCATTTTATAACACGCCTATACTTTCAATATTTCCATTATCGTACATTCCACTATCATATATTCGCGTTTTTATTGTCATCGGAGACAGATCAAAGTGAAATTTTACACGTGCATATTTTAAAGTGCACCCGATGGCAATATTCAATTTTAGTGTGTCATATGAAAAATTTATCCATGCAAGTCTTCTTTCACGTGCGCTTTTAAAGTAAAATACGCTGATAGAGGGAGTGTTACAAAGAGGAGACCTTTAACGTAAACTAACAGAAGAATCCTCCCAAGCCATTAAGCTCATATACCCACCCCTATACCCAAATAAACGTCGTTGGGGCTATCGATAAAAGAATTTTAATCGTTTTCTTGGAATCGAGACCTTTAGCTAACCGGCTAAACGTTATAAGCGGATGTAACAATTTTTTTTATGAACCTTTAATAGCTATCAACTAAATTATACCATTATTTCTCCCGATCAATGAAGTCAAAATATTTTTTTAAATATATGTAAATTTAATTTTTACCATAGGCGGTTTAAAAGGTTGCCCCAAAGTTAAACCTTTGGCCAAACTTGTAAATAAATACTAAGCAAAGTCTACATACAATACATCTAAATATATTTTTTAACAATCCAAAGATTCGGATTTGTGACTTATTTTTAAGAAATAATAGAGAAGGGGTGATCCGTTACAACAATTAAGTAAAATAACATTGCAAACTCAAAAAAAGGAGCCGGTCGGTTTGGATTTATTAACTCTCCAGATCTTGCCAGCAGCGTATTTAAATCTAATAATTCTCGACTCCGACCGGGATTTGAACCCTTGACCTCTTTACTGGTAAACAATGGCTTAGTAAATAAATGATACAGAGACTTTCAAGTTGACTATGAATAAAATTTAATAAATGTAAAATAAACTGTCTATGCAAATATTTACATATTTACAAATAAGCTTTTCAGTTTGTATGTGTTTGTGGACGATATCAATGATTGATTGAAAAGACAGTGGCTTTCAACCTTTTTATTAGCTTGGTTATCACTTGGCAATCCATTTCTATAAATATCACCCCTCAGATTATAAAAAGTTTTGTAATTTATTGAGTTTATTCCATTACAAACGTAACAAATCGTTCAAAACATGTCATGGGGAAAAAACTTGAACAACGGTAGAGATAATTTTTTTTTACTTGATCAGTTTTTGTTTGTATATTTTTTTACATTGGAAATTAATGCAATCAAGGATAAATATGAAAATACTATGTTAAACATTGCCTTGAATTTTCCCAACAATCGAAATTCGCGCTATCAATTTAACTAATAATCCCAACCATGGCGAACGCAGAAACACAGTTTAATTGAAAGCGGAATTAATAGTCATCTCTTAGTCGAGAAAATTGACTAGCGTCGCTTGTTATCTCCAGATTTATGGTCAAACTTGTTTCGGAAACGTCGTTCGGTAGTTTACCCAGTTCGCCTCAAACGTTACATTAAATAAACATACACCGCAGACGGTGTTTTCCCACAAGAAGAAATAAAAACAACGCGAAAAATCTTCAAAGTTCAATGGGATTTTATTTTTATTTTTTATTCGGGCGACGTGTGCACTTTTCTCACAAATTATTCAAAGGAAAAACACGCTGCTAAAAGCTCGCACCCTCTAACACGATTTTTTCTTACTACCCTGAAATCCGATTGTCTTCGAAAAACCTTGAATTTTAACACCCACTACCAAATAGCACTAAAAACGAAAACAAAACGTACAGTTTGTGTATTCGTATATATACATATAATATGTATATGTACACATTTATATAAATTTTTTTTCAATTAAAAACTCGAATGGATTCCCAAGTCCGCATAGCTCGAGCATTTTACTCGCCATCGAATGTGAAATACGAAGGACAAATCCCGCGGGATAATTGGATCCCGATATGATACGATGCGGTGCCATTTTATTAGTCTAACGCAAATGTCCTACAAATGTGCGACAAAAAAAAATTCCGACGCGCGTGTGGGTGAGGATTACTATATCATTTTCCGCGTAAGCTCTTGGGTCGTGGAAAATGGGTGTCGGGAAAACTCCCCATACTATTTCAGATCACGTAACGAATGTGGCCAAAGGGCAAAATGAATTCAATTCCTTATCACCCCGCGGGGTGAGTAAACCGTCCACTGGAAACTTTTTGTCCCCGCAGATGACCTAATCTCGACTCGGCTGCACAATTTATTTTATGCTAATACACCTTCGACGACAGACACTTTTTAATTTTAATTCGAGATCTCTGCGACGTATAATTTTGAAATGAGCGGAGGAGGGAAAGTGGGAGATAAAAAAATCTTTCACTTAGCGAGTTGATTATTAAAAAACTTTTTCGACCGAGTCGCGAAGAGTTAACTATGTCGCATTCTTAACGAGTCGAATACTAATGAAGTTTTTTCGGCAACTTTCTGACAATCGCCACCATTTATACACGCTTTGAACATAACAATTTATTTTTAAATTATACCCATAGCATGATTCCAGCTTAAATTTAATTCAATTCTGTTTTCATTCATCTTAAAATTAAAATTATGCACATAAATGACTAAATATTAAAGGCAACAAAATTTTTGATCGTTTTGTTGATTTACAGTTGGTCAGTAGCTTTTAAATTAAATGTATATTAGAATTAGGAAAGTTAGTTTAACAATTTTTTTTACTCAACACTTTTTGCTTTCTTTGAAATATCTATTTTATAAAATTAAAAAGTCACTTATGACGAGTTTTCGACTGTAAAAAAGCTTCATATTATATTATATAAACATTTCTACCATATGTGCCATGACAGGTTGCCCCAAGGTAACACTTTTGGTCAAATTTTTATACAAAAGATTCTTAGCATTTAAAAACTAAGTATTTTACAATACAATACTGTCATCTCTGGACAAAATGACACAATTAAGGCTTCCGATCCCGGGATACCGGGATCCCGGTGTTTTCTGGTACCGTGAATCCCGGTGCCGAAACTAGTTTGAATACCGAGATTATGGTGCTGGCAAAATTTCTTCAAAAATATTATTTTTACATAAATAATAAAGAAAAAACATAAAACAACATTATATAATGAACAATGGTAGAATGATAAATGATAGTCATAGTCCATTTATTTTCTCTGACCCGTTTTGACGCCGGCTTGCCGTTCCCACGAAATGGTATCAACGGCCTAGATTGTGTCGCAGATTTTGTGCTCAACTGCAATGATATTTGTAGCATATTTTGACTGATTCGAACTCAGAATCGATCACTGATCACGTGTTCACATGTGACTGTGTGTCTGTGTGACTGTCTGTATGTGTGTCTGTACGTCAGTAAATTTTGGGGATTTTTTTGAATACCGTTCGTCCTATCGAACTGAAACTTAGTATCGGTTCCTGAAATTATTATCGATACGACGTAATTTTTTTTCAAATTTTCAAGTAGACCGGAAATGATACCCCCATTATAGGTGTTCTCTTTTTTACTAGCCTCTTTTCAGCTTGCTTTTGATTTTTTCGTCTGACAATATTTGGGTTCTTATCCACCCTCTTTTGTTTCGATAAATAATTATTAGACGGTACAAACTATTTGTAAAAAACGAATCAATGAATCAAACTGATGTTTTTTACTTTATTTGATTACATTAAAGGATGTCTTTTATTTAATCTTAGAAACTTATGGATGCGAACCGAAAATTTAAAGAATGTAACCAAACTCTCAAAATAAGAACGCCAATATGAGGAGTATTTTTTTGGCGTGAAACATCGGGAGAGTTTGCAAAATGAAATTGAACGGCTTTGAAATATGAAAATATGCCATTGAAATTTTTTTTCCTTTTGTTTTTGTTATTCATTTGATTTCCCGGTGCTAGCACCGGGATCCCGGGATTGAAAACTTCCAGCACCGCAATCCCGGTGCTGAAGTAATCTTTCGGGATTGGAGGCACTAGACACAATCAACAATAAAAAAATCGATACACGACGGATTTGCGAGAAACAGTAAATATGTATGTCAAATAAAGAACCAAATAGCTAAATAGATTAAGCACTAAATAAAATAGTGACTAATTGATATATACATAAATTGGACCTTTTATTCAAATAACTAATAGTTTGTCTCCGAACCCGAATATACTGAAAATTTATTTTATTTTGTGACTATTTACCATAGTTATTCACCATTTTATATAAAAGGTGACAAAAAATATTAAAAGCTATAATTGAATTTTAAATTACGGGCCAAATATTTAAAATAAATGATAGAAACAAATAAAATTTGGGTCTCGTCATAGTATAGATATGTATGTTGACACGTCAAATTTAAGATTCAAATAAACGAGTCCATAAACAAATCTGTACGCTGTAAACACAATGTTATGCGAGAATTAATCCGTTGTTGCCATATGTTCAAACTACATACATACATAGTTCAGTTTGACTCGTTGTCAGAATAGTTCAGTTAGAGAAATGCACATTAACCACATTCTTGTGTTATGCAATAAATTCTCAGTGCACCCGGTACAGTCATGACCCAACAAACGCTCTGGACGCTTTTATAAATAACAATGAACTTTGGTTTTAATCAAAAATACGATAACTCACAACAATCCAAAATGGAGGAAATCTCTCACCTGAAACAAAATGAAACAGAGCATATTAATTTCACAGTATATAATCATATGTTTATACAATGAACATACAAAATACGGAATTTCATATGTGTATTGTATTAGTGTCAACAGGATAATGTGCGAACTGCGTTAAGCTGACTATAATAATGTATAAACCCTGTTTAATGACTGTAATGCTATGAATTTGGTTCATTATACATATACATGTATAAGCTAAATCTTCTTTGAATAAAAAATAAACATCAGATTCAATTAGATTCACCTACTGTGTAATTTAAACATCAGAATTCAACGAGAAGACGCGCTTAAGATTAGGTTTACATTGTCGAATCTACGAATGCTATTCAAAACATTCCACATATATTAAGCAAAACAGTAAAGGCATAATTAAGATGCTTATCGAAGGCTTTGTAATCAGATTACTACAGTATAAATACAAATGTTATGAAATTGAATTCACAGAATCAACGAACTTCTACGTAGTGATCGTTGGCGGAAGCGAATAAAAATTTCCGCTCTCGACTGGATCGAACGGTGCTCAGCTTCCGGTTTAACTTTCAGTGCTAATGTTGAACGGCTTAACCCCAACCTAAAAAAATGAAAAATATTCTGTAACGAAGCAGGGGGACTCTAGATGGGGTGAGATTATTATTTTGAATTTTTGATATAGGTACACAAATCAAGCCGCGAAATTGGTGTGGCCAAATAATTGTAGGCTTCATCATACACGGTGAAACGTGACGACATTACTAATACCGAAAGGGGAGAACGTGACATTCCTGTGTGTGGAAAATGGGACTTTCTCTCATGCCTCTAGTGTTTCACTCCCCCTAAAGGCCCTCACTCTCCGACGCGGACCAATTTCGAAAGAAAAATTGCTAAAAAATGCAGAAATTGCCGCCAAAACAAAATACCTCTCATATCGTCGCCGATATGGAAATACTTATTCAAAGCCGCGCACGAAAAATCCCATATGAAACTTTAAACGACAACAAATAAATAATGAGCCGGTATGATTTTTCTTTGTTTCGTGTGTGCGAACTGGGGAAAATATCGCATACAAAAAAATCCCAAGTTCGTATGTAGAATATCGAATCGGTAAAAAGCACGATATCGTTTCGAGACGCTTGAATAATTTAGCAAGCTTATTATTATTGTTATACATTCTGAGGTCGATTTTGGCGTAAAATGCGCACGAAGATTGGTTCCATTATTTCGGCTGAATATAAATGTATAGTAAATACATTTGTGTTTAAAATTTGATATTCAAAACTTGCCGATTTACCTGGCATTGCTCGGGTAAGTTGAAGTTGGAAAAAATTGTAGACAACGGAAATATTTGATAGAAAATTTAATTTTGCGATCTTAGTAAGAGCATCATGTGATAGTATATGTATAATATATTAGTGTTGTACCCGATGAAATATCATAGCATGGATGTTGGCATATTAAGTTATTAAATAAAAAAAATTAAAATAAATGTGTCGGTTCGATCCACACGCGGTCAAATATTTTTCAAATACCTTTAAAATAGAATTTTATATTTATATTTAATTATTTTATATGAAAAAAGGTAAAAATTACCTACCTACCTACATACAAACAATATAAAACATCAATAGAAAAATAATTAATTAAATAAATTTTGAATAGATGGCGATAAATTCTCATCAAGTATACTATCAACATTGGTAGCAAAAAGTATATGTAGAAGTTTTTATCTTTTGTTATTGTATTCGTATATACATTTTGGCAGTGGTTTAGCTGTGAAGCACATATCTATGTCGAATCGAAATGACTATTGTAGTACGGCGAGCATTATCGCAGACAGACAAACAGAATAGCGATATTATATATATGAATAGTACATATGTATATATAAGGTATAATAGAAAACTTTAGATTTGAAAATTTTCATAAATATGCAACTTTATATGCTCGTACAAAATTATATATTTTTTTATAAACTTTAAACAATCATTTTGAGTAGTTATGTATAGGTATATGTTAGTACAAGCAGTATAATATAATAAAAAATATCATGTATAATATTTGAAAAAAATTATAATTTAAAAAAATGACAGTGTATTTGGTACTTGGGGGTTTTTTAAAGTCAAATAAAGCACTTAAAAATAAGAGTTAAAAAAGTTCGCCATTAAAAGTATCATAAAATTGAATTTTAATATTTTTAATTGGCATATAAAAGAAAATTTTACGTCAGGGTAATAAACGATCGAGTTTTTTACGCGTTGAACCATTAACGTAAATTTTGTCAATTGAACGATTACCGAATGAACTCAAGTCTAAAAAGTTAGTTATATTAAAAAAAATATTTTGTTATTAAAGTTATCTAAAAATTCAACTATTTAAAAAAATAATTCATATTTTTTGGATATATGTATGTACATATATAAATATATATACATATGTATATATAATATGCGATATCCAATTTTTCCGTTATTACCAATTTATTATGGGTAGTAAAAATGCTTTCAAACAAATATAATACTTTTCACTTTCGAAATCGCAGTATAAATCAGAACTTTTTATATGAAACAAACTAAAGAAGTTTCTCGCTGTGAACTATCAATTAGCTTTGTTACTTTCACGAACTATGAAGGAGTGTCGTTAAGCGCTTTTCCGATAATATCACCGGATAATAATTCATTCCAAGTGTAATCCAATTTGCCAGGACCACCCTACACCCCCTTCACACCTACATTATCATCGCACTTGAGTATAAAATATGAAATTATCAGATACGGTTCGAATTACACGGCTGTCGTGCGGCTAAAACGCCGCTCGCTCGGTTTTGCGGTGAATGTCAGAAAACCTGGGAAATTCACATACAATTTAACAACGTCGAAAGGGAGCGCACTCGGAAGTGCGAATTTACGATTCGAAGTTTTCAAAATATTCGCACGCTGGAAAAGGGGGTTGTTGAGCGGGCTATTAGGCTACTAAGACGAGGCTGAAATGTGGGTGGGTGGTTGGTGTGCAAATTTGTGGGTCTTGTCGTAAAGATTGAACACGACAAACCCGACTAAAACGGAGAATGACAACGTACGGATAATAATAAACGAGCTACATCACAACGACGAGAAAATAAATTTTTATTTTGATGGTGCTGTACATATAAATTACAGCGAAGTTTCCCGAAATTTGCTTTGTATAACATGTTGGACGTGAAAATTTCAAATTAATATACATACATAGAAAATGATGACACCAGTCAAATATTAAAACTATGGCTTATTATATTATTAAAACTTGGAAAATATTTAAACTATTAATTAATACAAAGTTTTGGTCAGTCGAAAAATTACTCATAACACTCGCCTTACTGCGCTGAATAATCTGCCAGCCACTTTGCTGGACTCCAAGCGTCCAGTTAAAAATATCTGTTTTAAATTAAAATAATGCAAATTCAGCGAAGTTTATCAATGTGAATAGCTATAAAAATCATTTATTAAACGTCAAATAATATATAAAATACGTGCAAGAAATTTAAAAAATGGCGGCTGAAGCAGAGCCGTCATTCCAAGGCGGATATCATTCTCACACAATCCGTTGAGCGCAGCGCGTACTGAATTCCCCCTCTCTCTTACATCTGTGAGGTATGTGTACAAGGGGCTTCCCGCAAAAATAATTATTTGTGTTGATATTGATCAATGTTTTATTTCGTAATAGCATAATTCAAATCGTAGAGGTTTTGATGGGGAATACATAAAATATAAATACCCCTGCATTCAGTATATTTGGAGAAATAAAATAAAATATAAGTCCTAGTCGTTCGCTATCCATAACGCTACATATATAATACATATGTAAATACGTGTTTTGAAACATGTTTTTGATTTTCTTAAATTCTATAAAAGTATATATTATATTATTACTGTCTATCGAAAGTGTGTATAAAATAAAAAGAGATCGTACCAATGTGATTTTGGATATTTAAATGGCGTAGCCTAAGGATATTGAATCAACAATTAATTTGAAAAATGTGCGAAATAAATCAATCCGTCAAAAGAAAAGTTTTTATCGTGTTCAGGTTAAATTTATGAAATTTGAATTTGAAAGGATTAAAAGCAATTAATCTTGAATCCACAATAAATGTCGTGTTTGTTTCTATTTTTTTTTTCATGAAAAGTTTATTTGTATCATATTTCATTGTTATAGATTTCATAACATATAAAATGATAATCCAATTAATCAAGAGTAGTGTTTTAAAGATTTAAATAAATCAGAGTGATTGAATATAATAATGATAATTCTTTGTAATTGTACTCCAATGAAATGTCTTTCAGTTGTATAATTATTATAATTTTTATCTTACTTTTGCCCGTTGAAAAGTCAATAGATTAGGAAGTGTTACGTGATTTGAAACTTCATATCGAATGTATAATATTTGTATGTATATTTCATTGCTGAAAAAAATATTATATTATTTTTTAAAGGCTACACCAAGGATAGAAATATGAAAAAAACGAGCTTATCAACAGTATATATGTACTATCAGAAACCTTTACAGTATTACAATATTTCTATGTATACATAGGTATACTGAAGATTTAACAAAAATGTTGGCAATTTTACACGAGGCATTAGATGAAAAAATTACACGTCATCGCCATAAATCCAACTAACTTTTATAGCTTAGTGCTCTGTAAATATAATATATTTTTAAGCAAAAAATCTTCACTAACCAGAAAGGCTTAGCAAATCCCCGTTGGCATACAAAGGAAATTTATCGGTACGCTGATTCGGTATAAAAATTCTATGGAATTAAATTATTAAAAATATTTCAAATTAACCCTGTTGATGTACATGTGTACATATGTATTTGCAGTACGCTTACATTTCATACCGATGTAATTCTCATATTTCATATGGTTACCCTCTTATATATATATATTGTTTCGACTTGTTAATAAATTAAGTGCCGACACTTGTTGTACTGAAAGCCTCCGTATAACGAGATATTCGGTGTTGTCTCGTAATCAAATTAAACGACGCAAACCGTAGTCTCTCTCGTCATCCATGGGCATAAGATTCCTGTCGATTTTAATCGAATTATCGATTTGAAATTGACTGTCGAGGTTTGTTACGTGGGCCAAATGTGTTTGCATTAATCAGGGTTGCTCTGTGCGAAGATAAATTAAGAGTACTGTCTCAGACGTACAACAACGTTTTTAATGACGTTAAAATAAATGAACGAAACGCGACGAAAGAGCTTTTAGCGATACCGAAAACTTTGTCTGATAGCTGCTTTCAACAGCAGCAGTACTAGTGACAATTCCGGCGAAAGCTGGTGCAGACAAGTATCTAGAGTGTGAAATTGCTTAAGGAGGAAATTAAACGGAGAACCTTTCAGTTTTTAGCGAATTATGTGACTAACTTTGAGATACGCTTTCGAAGCGCGAATCTTTAGGCGTCAATTAATTCACCCATTTTTGTCGTAAGCAATTATCACTTTACGTAGAAGTTTTAAGGGATCGAGTACCATTACAATAATACTTTACAGTGGCCTGTTTAAATATTGGCATATTTCAAATTACCCGTTGGGGTTTAACATTGATGGGAATCTAATTTTAATTAGGTAAATGAGTTTTAAAAGCTATCAAGTCAAATCTTCGACCTCCAATTTGTAATTAAATACATATATATTGCCTAAGCGCTCTTAAACAGTAAATCGAAAAAAATCTACATTAAGAAAAATGAATATTTTAAATTATTTGTTTCGTTCATTTTTCAATATAACTTAAAACAGTAGCACGTAGAATTGTATTATTGGGGGTAAATGGTTGTTAGAATTTCAAATATAATCTCGTATTTTTCGGGCTAGAATTACATTACATGAGTTAAAATATATAGAACATTGGTCAGAATTTAAACTGGATTAGTCATAATTTACATAAAACGGTAAGAATTATTCTGAAACATGGTCAGAATCATTTTTTTTTTGGCAATTGTGTTGTTACTGCTGTAACTTTGAAGATTAGTAAAACTAGTCGATTGTTTTGACAGTTTTGGATGCTTCGTTATTAATTATTTTTATTTTATTTATTGAAAAATCAACAGACAACAAGATGTAGAAATACATAAAAACAAAGAGTAAATATATAATATATATATATAACATCCTAGTCCAATTACAGATTTTTACAAAGATAAACAAATGAAAAGGAAAATAATAAAAGCTATAACATGACTAAATAGCACATTGCATAACTAAACTACAGTGTTAAAATTTTGGAAAAAGGTTATGAAATAGAATAGAAGAAGAAATGGATCAATCTTTCAAGATTCTCTTGATGTTAGTCCGGAATTGGTGTAGGGAAATACCGAAAAGATCAACCTCATTCAGCTCCCCGTTAAACATACGATAAACACGCTGCGGATAAGAATATTTTTGGGAATTAGTATTGAAAGGATTAAGTGAAAAGAGTGCAACGTGTCTAGAATACCTAACTGGGATCCTGAAATCAACCTTACTCAGTAAATCAGAACAATCAAGGAAACTATTTATGAGCTTAAAGAAGAATTTAGCATCAGTAAGTCGTCGCCTGACAGAAAGATTGTTAAAATATAGGTTTTTTAAATATCGGGAACAGTAGAATGGGTATAAGTAGGAAAAAGGTAGCGTAAGGATATAATAAATTTTAGTTGGACTTTTTCAATACAATTAATATGGGATAAATAAAAAGGTAACCAGATAATTGAGGCAACCTCAAGGTGAGACCTTACAAAGGAAAAATGAAGTAATTTAAGTACATAAGGATCATTAAATGGTTTCGTTGAGCGGAGTAGGAATCCAAGAGATTTAAATGATTTGTTGGTAATGAAGGAAATATGTTCAAAGAAATCGAGTTTATTATTGAGTATTACACCAAAATATTTAATAGAAGATGAAAAATTGATGAAGGTGTTTAGAATTGAATGGTTTAATTGATAATGATAAGTGATAGTAGACTTATTTCTAGTTCTTATTTAAAGACTTAATCCAGTCTATGAAAAATATGATTTAATGCCGACTGCTGATTATTTTTGACCATTCTGACCGTTTATTATGACCATTAATTTCTTTTATTCTGACTTTATCATATTTTTAATCTCGCCAAAGATGATTTGATTTCCGACCAAAATTTGATTTAAATTCTGACCGTTTAATTTGTTTCCTAAATAAAATGGAACAAATGTTTTATTTTCATAAAATAAATGATGTAGATTGTAGAATAATCACAAAAAATAATTAATAAACATAAAAATATTAATATAATGTACATTTACATGATAATTAAAGGAAAAACCATTTGTTGAAAAAATATTGCCATTGAAATGTTGGCTTTCAGATTTTTTTACTCGCTTACATCTTAAAAACATAACGAAATTAAAAATGTCAACATCGTATTTTGTTCAGAATTTATTAAATAAAAATTATTTGTATGTTCACTATTTAGATAATATATGGACACATGCATGTATGCATGTGTGTATATCTATTTATAACATGTATATAATTTTCTTTAGAACATTAAAACTAGATATGAATTCCGTCAATTATTGAAACAAAATATTTTTTTAGATACTTTTATATAAGTGTCCGTCTTAAATTTATTGAAAATAAGTACTTAATTTATTTCCGCGTTTAAAAAAAATAATAGATTCAATTTACAATATTTTTCCAAGTTATTCCAAGCTATGTAGAGCGCTTTAATCGTTCGTCATACAAAACTACACTATAACTAGTAAACACAATTGATGAAATCACACTTTAATTTGTCGCTTCCGCCTTCATTACGCATCCGTATAAACGTTGGGGAGATAAATCATTCTCGCCGAGACCGGAATAGATTAATGTTCCAAGTAGAGTGTCACCGAATTGTATTCATCCTTCGCCTTTTATTTACGACATTTTCCCAAGACCACTTTTCCCCAACATAGGAAAGGCCAACAACAAAATACGCCACGACATTGTTAACGACAGTATGGAATTTTTCTACCCTATCGCGGTTTCGGCACGCTCGTTTTGCGAAACGCCTCGTAGGCAATTTCTACCACCCACTCACTACCTCCAGGCTAAATGAGGAGGTAGAGATGGGTGGTATCTGATGAAAATGACTTAGAAACGTGTCGTTATATCGAATGCGAGGGGTAAGGGAGCGATTTGGCTCGTAATTGAATTGCGGAATCAGTTGGACGATTCCGACTCATCACTCAGTCAACCAAACGGGGGGTAGCGGTTGGCTGGTGGTTTGTTTTGTTTTGTATGCAAATGACTCGGATCAATTTTGTGTTGTTGGATGTGTGTGTGTGAGTGTGTACTACGAAGCTGCTTTATTCTAGCCCCAGCCTCGGGCTCATCTTATTTAAATAATTTCGCACTTTGAATTCAAAATTCCGGCGTGCGAGAACGAGCGATGTCGATCCGAGACAATGCCGTCTTTATCGACATTTCGTCATGTGGTGCTGGGATATGAACTTTCCTCCGCGAAATGATGCCTTGTTATAACGCCAAGACTATATGTACAACCCGTCTAAGAAATACCGAGTATCGAATCTTAAAATCGATGCTTAAATTAACAACCCTGCAGAGAAAAGGAAATTATTTACAAGACTTGTAAATCAAGAATAATGTCTCTAATTAGAAAATAAATCTAAAACTTTTCATCATAATAATGGAAATAGTAAAAAATGTAACAAGAAGATTAGTAGAAAGAAATATGAGTTATATACTAAAAAAAAAATATTAAACCAAGTACATTAAGTGCGCTAGTTTGTCGAAGTATTGATAAATGTAACCCAGAGTAAGGAAGAACGGAAAGTCTTTTAAAGGCAGTGAGTGAGTAAATGATGATAACGAAAGAAATGATTCTTTAGATTATAATATCACTTTATGAAGTTTCGATAAACAACTTCACATGCTTTCTAATTTTTATTACCAGATACAAGAGCTTAATCCTTTGACAGTTGTGTATAAAAGCTGTTTGGTCATAAAACGTCGATAGACGCTCTGCACGTTTTAAAATTTGACTATATTGAATTAATAATATAATCTATTATTGAATTAAAAATGTATCTGAGAAAGTTTCAAGGTTTTTAATAAAGTATCTATGTATCTAAGATAGTGTGAAAAAAGTAATCGTTGTAACTATTCTACTATGTAAACTATGTAGTTAAGTTGTGGTGGGGATTAGGTACATCTGATACAGTTGTCATCACATCAATCTGACATCAATTTTGATGATTTTGTAAATGGCAAAATTCTCCTAGTGCTATATTGGAGACATTTGCTTACTTGAATTAAAGCTAACCTCCGTATGTTGGTAAAATATCAAAGCGATTTTAACCACTTCCACTCAGAAGTGGTAAAAATCGGCTCACTTATATTGCGCTACGTATATGTATGTACAGTCAGTTAAATTAATAAAAGCCTTAATATAATACATTCAATCATACTCATGAAATAGACAGTTTTAAATATTCTCAGAGTATAAAACCATTCAACTGACTTAATAATTTATATCATGCATACGTACATATGTTTATGTAGCATAGAATATAGATCAATGGTTAGCGTGTAATGCGATCAAATGTATTCAATACCTGGCTGTGATGCTGGACAGACCTTGGATTTGTGAGTTTGCCAATTTATCTGATTTCATTGAAACGGTTCCAACAAATTGTGCCTGTCCGATTTCCTGCAAAATTTGAATTACAACATCTCCAATTCACTGATTTATAAAATACTATAAATTTGTCCATAAATATCTTTTCCGTTTCAAATTTTGAGTTTTTCAGCGATTTATATAAAAAAGCTGCTAATTTTTCATAGATTTTTTCTATAATGCTTCGTAAAATGACTTAATTATTTGTTTATCAATGTTTTTACTTGGCAAGGAAGGCACTTTGGGGTTTACCTTTTACGCCTCCTGGTACATATGTATATATACACATACATATATGTATTTACATATGTATGTAAATAAATAAATAAATACATGTAATTTTTGTATAAGAAAACATGTCGGAAGAAAAATCAAGTATCAAATTAATATTTTGAATAAGGATGTAAACAAATCATCACAACATACGATTTTCTGAATTGATTAGGTAAATTTGGAGGAATTTGCAAAGCTTGATACTTACTTAATTTGCAAAATATTTAAGTTGCGTCAAAAACTTACTATAAATTTACCGAATTGGACCAGAAATTTAGATTAGCGTGATTTAGTAAACAGTGAGTAGATGAATTACGGAAAATAAAAAGATGAATCATATAGAAAAGAGTAATGATGCTAAAATCTAGTATTTCAGTAATAAAAGAGATTTTATTTTTATTTATGAACTTTATCATGTTTAAAACAACTTAAATTCCTTATGTGCATATGTACTCGTATGTATGTATAAGAGTAAATGTACGAAGTAATAAAGTTAAACTAAATTGCAATCGTATAACTAGACAATTAACTTCGCTATTGTCTTTCATGTAAGAGCCATATGTTGAAAATTATTTCCCATATAAAATACGATAGAAAATTCAGGCATTATTACCGTTTTAAGCTTTTACAATGCGATTGGACTCGTTTGTAAACGCGAGTCGTAATTTAATTTAATGCGCAATATTTGCAAAACATCGTATAATAAACCTTTTAATAGCGTATAAAATACGTAACGTTGCTTCTTTTCGAAATGAACTGAAATTATTTATATATATAAACATAAAAATGTAATAGTGTGATATCAAATTCACATTGAAATACTATCACCAGTGAGTGTGTGTATTTTACGTCACCGTTTAATAGCAACAATTTCGATCGGGATTATCGCTAATGTTGTTATCGAAAGCTAAAATTTCACAATAGCGTAACAGACGTCGAACTAATAAAGTTTATTAATATTGTTTAACTAGTTCACAGTGCGAAATCCATTAATCCTGATTACAGAATTATTGTGCCCAAGTGCGAAACAAATTCGATGGCTTATCGAATGGTGCGTATCGTTTTTAATTGCTTATTTTACTACGGTCGTATTAATTTCTGGCAAAATTTCCATCAAAGGAAAAACTTTCCTAAGCCCACACCTCTTCTGGGAATACTTCTTTTGCTCTAATTAAGAACTGTCAGTGCCATTTTCACGTACAAATAAAATGATAAACTTTCACTTCGAGGTCCCCGAACGGCAATTTCCACAAAGATTTTGATCTTGTAAATTAAATAATCAAATTAGCAATACTATTAATAATACATTAAAATAAATATATAAATGTTAAAATAAATACAATTTATAATTTTAATTGGGTCAAATTTATGTAGGACTAATATACAAAAGGGGCTTTTATTCAGGTATATGCTGGTCATTTTGATTGGTTTTAAGATATATAAAATATCAAAGCACTATTGGAAATCTGCGGGCTTGCCAATAATAATTGAACCCTTTCCCGTTTAGGGAGCTTTCACACAGAGATATAAGATAACCATTTTACGGATACGACGCAACACGTTCCCTGCGAACTTGTCTTTACGCATTAATCTTTCGCTTTCCCTCACTTGCCTTTTCTGAGAATGTTCACGGATAAGTGGACCCTCACACTTTCTCTCGTCAAAAACGCCTTTTCAAATGAAAACACATCCCTTAAACTAAAAATAAATCGAGAAACCCGACCTTTTCTATCACCTCATCTTGCCATTACACGTGCGCGAGCCACAGCCTAATGTACAAAATATCCCCATTGGCTTGTGGTCGACGGTATGGGAAAATTTCATTATTGGAAGAAATACCCGACGAAAACCAACCCAGCCTCCCTTAGGTCCGAACCCACTAGAGGGATGTTTTCCTTCTGAAATAGAACGCTTGAGATGCGCATCAGACTAAATTCGCACCGTGATAGTGCGAAAATGAATGGGATATTAATTAAGCGATTTATTACGCTACGCAAAATTTTCTGAATTGATTCGACAGACACTCATAATACTACAATAGAAAAATCATTAAATTTTATATATATAGTTTCGAAACTGGGTAATCTTTGCATTCATTTATGACTCGAAGAATAATTTTCATAAAATTCACGCCACTGTAAACCTGTTGTTCACATTCTATTTTTTCCTTTTGTTTACAGATTCACAGTCCAATTAATGTCTTTACAAAATGATTTAAATTGTTATATTAAATTCTAATACCCACTCAACTGAATATAAGCTTGTTTAAATCACTGCTTCCTGGCGCAAAATAATGCACGCTCATAGGTAAAAGAAATGTTGAGCATTGAAAGAAGAATTTTTTCTCGATTTTTTTTTCAGCTCCTTTTTAAAGCGATGAAACGGTGAGGTTCTGAAAAAATTCATAAAAGAAATTGACATGAATGAAAATATATTAGACGTACGTGAGACGGAGAATGGTGGATGTAAGCAAAAGACCAAAATCGCATGATGTGTATGCATAGAAATTGGTATCCTTGAAAGGATCCAAAGTGCGATAACACTTTTACATTCATTCAATTCAAGGGGATTTAAAGCATCGAAACTATCTATTCATGCCCTTGGACAAAAACCTTACAGCGTAAATAGAGTGAAAGGCAGCCTATTTTGATCGATAGGTGTGTGTGTGTGTGTGTGTTATGTTATCTACTTAATAAAAGTATCAGATATCCACGACCAGGACGAATCACTAAGATCGGAAACGTCCGTTTGATTACTGAGATCCATTTACAATATAAATTCTAATTCGATGAAATTTCCAATTAACTTGTTACTTGCACGTCGAATTTTTTCTCCGTTTTCGTAATTCTGCTTGCGAGGCGTACATTTCATAGATTAAGATGGAGACCTCTCATTACCGGCTTGTGGTTTTCTTGAAAACTGTGTCAAGAATACTAAAGCTTCCTCGTGCGAGCATATCGAACAGAAAAAGAAAACTGGCGAAAGGTAACCCTCGGAAAAGGTTTTTTTTAAGGAAAGGTCTCCGTGCCGTTATAATGGAACTTTGCCTTGACAAACTATTCGGGTATGAACCAAATTAAATTAGTTTCGAGGAAATCGTTTTTTACCTCAATTTTGATCATAAACTTTATGATATTTTAAAAGCAGGGTCTGCAGGGTGTGCACAAACAATTCCGAGGCAAAATTAAAGCTTCCGGTTAATCTTATATTTGTATATGTTAAACCGAATCCGTGAAATTGTCTATTACGCGCATTCGGCAACAGAATTGCCGAATGCGTGAAAAATGCAAGCGCGTTGCCCAGTTCACGGATTCGGCAAATTCTTTGCCGAATGCGTGGACTTGTCAGCGTGTAATATTATAACCAACTATCAAAGTGACAGCTGAATAAGGATGTTTAATTTAGTTTAATTTACATATTATTATGTATAATATGACTACATAAATATGTTTCGATCATCTCATATGACTTGTACATAAATTAATGCTATTTTTATACATTTTGATCAATATTTTAACAGTCGGAATTTTATACCTTGTGAAGAATCAGTATTATATTATAAATATTTAATTTCATTACACCTGTCCCAGAACATAGCTCTAGGCTACACCGACCAGACCAAATGTATAAAAATATGAGCGACTAAGAAATCACCGGGTGTGAAACGCTTAATCTAACTGCATATATCTCTCCGGAGCCCGGAGATGATAAAAATGATAAAAAGTAATGGCCACTAGAAATTATGTACTATCAATTATAATTGAAATGCATATAGCTTGTTGGTATAAAGGGGAAAAGAAAACCTAAAACAAAATTTCAGAACACTGCAATTCTACTGATTGTTATTGTAAAAATGATTATTGAACAGTGTGAGAGGTCCACGGAGAAAGAATTTCATGTGGCCTTTTACAGTATCAGACCTTAACTAAAGAGGACAAAGACCCTTTATATAGATAGTACATAATTTCTAGTGGCCATTACTTTTTATCATTAATTCTTTATACTGTAACAACTCCTGTGAAATGCGCCAAATTTAAATTTGAGCAAATTCTATCAGTGACGGTGGGAAAAGTTGAAAAAATTGTTAAAATTTTTAATGTTAATTTATATCATGAAAAAATTATGTACTATCTATGAACACACATTCAGTTCCATTGTAATTTTGTGTAAAAGAAATATTAAAAGCCCAAAAAACTATTAATAGTGACTTATTGTTTAAATTTAAGGTACATTTTTAGCCCATTCTCAAAGACTTCAAGGAGTGTTTGTCTGTAATAGTCCCCTGTCCAAAAAATGTTTGTATTTTAAACTTTTCACCAATGAGTGAGAGGTGACAACGAGCTTGTTAAAATACAAAGTGTTCTATGGCTCAGGTCACGCAGGGCTGTTTTGGTCCTTCGGACAAATGCATCTCCGGACTCGGAGAGATATATGCAGTTAGATTAAGCGTTTCACACCCGGTGATTTCTTAGTCGCTCATATTTTTATACATTTGGTCTGGTTGGTGTAGCCTAGAGCTACATATGTTCTGGGACATGTGTAATGAAAGTAAATATTTATAATATAATACTGATTCTTCACAAGGTATAAAATTCCGACTGTTAAAATATTGATCAAAATGTATAATAATAGCATTCATTTATGTACAAGTCATATTATTTGGTCACACTCAAATTGTCTTCCGATAAGCTTTGACAAGTGTCACATTGTCTCTTTTTCCAGATCTCGATCATCAATTGAATTTGGTTACAATATTGATGGCTCTATTCTTGCCCGTCACACACATATCAAGGATTTGGGAATTACTTTTTCAAATATCTGGAATTTTAATTCTCATATCCAAGATGTGTGCAATAGGGCTACAAATACTTTAGGCTTCGTCATCAGAAACTCACGCGCCTTTAATAGCACCTAACACGCTAATGTTAGAGAGGGTGCAAAGAAAATTTCTTCGCTATCTCTACATGAGAGAGTTTGGGCGCTATCCCTACTTATTTCCCAGTAAGTTTGTAATGGGCTCCTTGGGCTTTGACTCCTTAGCTTCACGTAGAAACAATCATCTTGGTAAGCTTTTTCTAAAAATTCTAAGGGGTGAATGTCATCTTTCTGAAGTTCTGTGTAATCTTAAACTTAGAGTACCTGAGAAACTGAGAGAATCTCGCTCCAGAACTCTATTCCTGCCTATTCGGGCCAGAACTAATGTGCTTGATGACTCACCCCTTTCAAGAGCCATTCGACTATTTAACCTGCTTTCTGGGAGCCTTGATGTTTTTACTTCATCATACAGTTCTGTCAGTCAGCATATTTTAAATGACTTCTAGCTACATACATATTTACACATGTTGTTTTCATTTTGTAATTTTATTATTTAGCATAATGTGTATGTATGTTGGTTTTATCTTTATTTATATATGTATGCTATTTTTTATTTATGTATATATGTATATATATATGTATATATATATATATATATATATATATATATATATATATATATATATATATATATATATATATATATATATATATATATATATATGTATATGTGTGTATGTGTGTATATATATGAGTAATTTATCTTTATTTATGTGTATTTATGTGTTTATGTGTATATGCATGTATAATGTTTGTATATTTATGGATGTATGTAATGGATGTGTATGTGTATATGTATATGTATATGTGTATGTATGTATATGTGAATATATATATATATATATATATATATATATATATATATATATATATATATATATATATATATATATATATATGTGTGTAGGTGTGTATGTATGTATATGTATATATGTGTATTTTTATATTTATGAATGTATGTATGTGTATTTGTGTATTTGTGTATACGTGTAAGAATTTGTGTATATATGGATGGTGTACATATATGTTTATATAATTGTCTTTGGCCAGGAAGGTGCATTGGGTTTACCTGTTAGGCCTTCTTGGTGTAAATTAAATGAAAAAATAAAAAATAAAAATATGAGATGATCGAAACATATGTATGTAGTCATATTATACATAATAATATGTAAATTAAACATCCTCATTCAGCTGTCACTTTGACACTTGTCCACGCTGTCCAGTTCTAAAAAACAACAACGGAGCGCTGCTGTCTATTTGCTGACTCCACGCTTTGAGCAGACAAATTCTTGCCGAATACACGCATTCGCCAAAGAATTTGCCGAATCCGTGAACTGGTCAACGTACTTGCATTTTTCTCGCATTCGGCAATTCTGTTGCCGAATGCGCGTAATAGACAATTTCACGGATTCGGTGTAACATATATACATATATATGTTGATTATACATGTGCTATTTACAGACATTTAATTAAAATTTTCTACGCTTTGTCGCAAAAATTTGAGGACTTCATCTTGAGATTGCTACTGTTTCTAGGAATATACCAAGTAAATATCCTACTCGTCAAATAATAGTACTTCCTTTGTTTCAATTATATTAATTAATTGTCAAGTGGTAAATATAAAAAATATAAAGATGAATTAGAAGAAAATTGTACGAAACAGATGAAATGTAATATTATTGAAAAGACTTACAAATTTAAAAAATTGAAACCGTTATTTACATACATAAATATGTATATATTATATGTATATACATACACGTATATATAACAAGAAGGCCTTACGGGTTACCCTAATGCGGCCTCCTGGCCAATTACAAACATCGATACACAATTTATAAATTAATTTTACAAAGCATTAAAGAGATATCGATGAATAACTTTTGATAAACTTGCATATTTTTTAGCCAGCAGCATGGGTCGATGGTTGGACTTTTGCCTAGCACCGAGAAGCGCTGGGTTTGATCCCGTGAATAAATAAATAAATAATTTACACGCTAACCATTGACGTATTCTGCTAGTTATATGCGTGATGGGCAATTTTTAAATTTGAAAATATAAAAAATTGTACAATAAGCTTTTAAAATAGCTTAAGGTTATACCAATGTGTGCATACATACTATATTCATTATGCGAAACATATAAATTTGAAATAATATATCGAATATCAAAATACATCTACTTCTAAGATAAGCGCCATAAATTTCTCACGGAAATCTAGAAGGAAAATGGTGTCATGAAATAAAAGTTGAACGGAAATGAAAACATTTGATTTTATAACATATTTCCGTACGGGTTTCATTTCCATCGATTTCGTTCCGAACTTCTCACCAGATATCATCCTGTTTGCTTACATGGATGTACGTACAGACTCTCTACTTACATTTTAAGACGCTTTGGCGAGTTTTATCTGCAAGGCGGGTGTACGTTTTATGACATTGTGCAAGTAAGAGCTTCCTTCAGCGTTTCTTTCTGTACTTAACGGTTGTGCGATCTTTTTTCTCAGTCCTTTATGGTCCCACTTTTGCGCTCTTATCATTTATAAATCGCACTACACCGTAGTATAACAGCCGAGACTTTCCTCTACACTTATAGAATAGTTCTGAGACACTGTACAAAAAGTACGAACGAAGCAAATAAACGTTGACACACATTGCGACTACGAAACACTTGGAAAATGTCCGACTTTAATTTTTTTTCTCCGACCACTTTTAATCACATTTCGCCGGCGTATTTTCGTTTATTTTGCGATTTTGGAAACGGAAAATGTTCACGTTCGATCTAGGCTCGCCAAAAATGAGCGTTTAAAAATGAAATTGGATATTTGAATAACGTCTGAAGTGAAAACGTGAGTAGATTTTAAAATACGTCGCCTTTACGTGGGAGTCGCCTTTTAAGTTATAACGTGAGTTAACTGAATTTTTTCTTCCGTGAATATAGCAGGAACCAATTACATTTTTAAACAACTATTTCAATCGTTTAAATCATATTAAAAAATAACTTTACTGCAAATATGTACATATACATCGGCTATTCATATAATAATTGAATTCATTTCCCCCCTTAAAATGATAAATTAATTGAGCTTTGAGTGTACAATTCAAAATTTGGCCATAACTGAATTAGGGTACATTTCCAGTTGTAAATTATACTGTAAACCAACGCTTCTCAAAGTGGTAGGCCACAAGCCCTTAGGGAGCCGTGGCTGGCCTCAACAATACTCAAGTTTAAAGACTAAAAGTCTTGCATTTTGTCAAAGAACTAAATTCAGTTAATAAAAGTTCTATGATTACTTTTAAAGTCATTGAAGTCTATATAAATGTAAAAATATGAATCAAAAAGTAAAGATACAAGTATATGATATAATTTTTTTAAAAAAAAAAGAAAATTAAATTTTTTTGTGCCGAAAATAAATTTTAAATATACATTGCTATACACCTCACTTAGATATCTTTTAAAATTCTCATAGTATTTAAGTCTTAACATCCGACTCATCAAGAGAGTCGGTCAAAACATCAGACCGAGTCAATCAATGCAGTAAATCACAAATAGTTCCATTTGTCCATATCTTAAGTTCATCGTTCTAATATTAAAGTGTTCTTCAAATATATAAAACTTAATAAAAATGTATATTTTATAATATAATATAAGGATTCAATATTAAATAATCTCTTTGATATAGAACTTAAAACCATAAAAATATCGAAGTATTGATTGTTAACTGAATTGTCAACATGCTTATCAACATTTTCAAAAATACAACTTAAATCAACCCCTGGAGCGTGACAGTATGTATATGTTTAAAAAATGCATAGTGGTATTTACAAAACGTTATGTAACATGTACTTTTAATAGTATCTATTAAAAAATAGTCATTTGCTTTTTATTTTTATTCATAATTAATAGAATAAAAAGGGAATCCCGTAATTATTAAGTTTGATATACATATGTATGTACATATTTGAAACAAAGATTAAACTTATGTCAATCCATTCAAACCAACTAAAAAGATTCTGCCCAAAAGGTCATTATTGATTACATCACTCAATTAAACTCATTTGTTTGAAAGATTTGCTTTTTTTTTGACATCAAGTTTATTTATTATTTTTTTGAAACTTTCGCTCTTAAGGTCACCAATCAAATAGTTTGAAAGTTGATAGAAGATAACATAAAATGTAAACGTCCACGGATATATGTGAAGCTCGTACATCAGACGAACTTTTAGTGCTTAACGCATAATTGAAACGTTTTCTCGGAGATATTTCACATTTACGATGGTAAAAATGATCACTGAAAACGACTAACAGAAGTGATCGGTTAATGTATCAGGCGAATATTACTATTTTGAGAACCTTCTTTGTCATGCAAATCGTCAGATAAATTACAAAAAGCGTTGTTTTCTCCGGCTAGCGGCCGAGGAATAATCTTCGAGAATTTCCTTTGTTTTTCTTAGACCATGTAACAAAAGAAAATATGAAAGTTTTATGCTAGGTCAAATATCAAGGGATGCCTCAGCTGCAATCAGCCGGGCTCTCGAAGTGCTTCATTCAAACGACATCCGATTTTTCTCCGAGCCGAAAATGAAACGGCGTGCGGGAAAATTTGAATTTAAACGCGGTTTTCCGCACACGACGTGTGAAAATTTCATTCCCAGCCAATTTTATATATTACACACACACACAAATATATTTTGCTTACGAAGTTTCACCACTCTGTATTGTTTATCTTCGATAAACAGCGGGTTCAAAATGGTAAACATGTCACCTGTCTCGGGGTTTAAAAGTTTAAGCGTGCTCGCTCTCCCTTAAAATCTCAACAGTAGAAATTGGCCACATAAAACATCGTCCCCTGCTCCGCTTCTCGGTGATTTCAATTTAATTTTCACCCCGCGCCGGTTCCAGAAACTTCCCAATTTTCCCACATACTAATTCGAGAAAATCCTCCATTGCTCAAATTGGCGACGAAAGTGATTAACGTGTCACACTCGGTCGTAAATTTCGCCTTATTAAATATACGAGCTAAGACTACGCAACTCCCCTTCCTTTATCTTGCGTTTAATTTTTGAAAATCGGTTAATTTCTGTATGGCACTGTTGTTAAATATCTAAATATTAGATTTTGAGGTTTGAAATAGCTGGAGTTGATTTAATTAAGTTTAAAACACGTCATACTAAATTTATAGCCTTGTGTAAAGTCTAATATACATAGTTAAATTTGGCACTGAGCATATACACATCTATGAAACTACCGTATAGTAAATTTCAGTTTTAAAACAATAGTTTTGTAACGTGGGGTGAAGTGGGTGGCTTTGACTGAACAGGGAAAGACCAGCAGAGATGGGAGTCTAAAGGAAACGACAGTTCTCAGAGAAAGCTGTGGTCCGACTCGCCTTCCGAAGGAAAGGGCGCTTCTTTTATAGCTGAGAAAGTAGCGGTACTTTCTCCCACTCCCCAGCATCCGAGGGCGGGGGTAGTTTCCCCCCACTCCTTCGGCTGCGGGGGCGTACGTTACAGTTTATTTTTAATTTATACATTTAAAGCACAATTAAATCATAGTAAAATTTTGAGTAAGGAAATATCTCAACCATAATTAAGACAACATACAAAGATGTATACAAACATATAAAACAAACAAATACTTAATTAATTTAAGCAAGATGTATTGGAGAACGTAATTATTTTTTAGCATTCATACATATGTATATATATATATATATATATATATATGTATATATGTATATGTATATATATTTACATATATATTCGTAAAAATGAGAACAAAAATATTTTAATTACTTAGAGCAGACTTGATTAATTTTATTATGAAAGAAATTTTATATAAAATTTTATTATATTGTAAATAAATATAAAGCACCTCTTTCTCAAATATTTTTCTTTAGAAACTTCCAAACCATAAATGAAAATGTAAAATATAATCTCTATTTTAAGTAATTATTTCTATTTTTTTATATTAAAAAAAACTCACAGTAACTGTTTGCTCGGTTGGTTACAACAAAAGCGTTTAAAAATCCTCTAGAATGTTTATATTTCATATACATTATTTTCCTAAGAAAAACTAACCGCTTATCTTATATGAAAAAAAATAAATACGGGTGTGACCAACCCATGACTTTATCTATGTATTTGAGGAATATAAGAAGGTTACAAAACAAAATTCGATATTGATAGCGATACAAATTGAGCGCAAATGTATGGAAACTTGCACAAAACAAAAGTTCTACTTCCGGTAGTCAGATTTTGTTCAAATTTTTTTTATTACTAAAAATCACTATCAGTATAAAAATCAATATCAAAAAGATTAAAATAATTTAAAAGGTCAAAACAAAATAATGAAAGATTGTTTAAAAAAAAAATACTATTTCCGGTTGACAAATTCTAACCAAAACCCTACCAGCTCTAATTTAGTACATAAAAAATAGAAATATAAATTTTCAGCTCAATAAGTTCAGGGGTGTGGACAGAGTAGTGGGCACAACATTTTTGAGCTTTCTACGAGGAAAAAAATCCCACTTCCGGTTCATAAAATTTGTTCATTTTTTTTTATTTTGATTAAATTGATACAAGAACTATACTTGATTTTTTTCGTGACGAAAAAACATGTTTAAAGGGTCGAAAAAAATAGTGGAAGAAAAATCGAACAAGAGTAAACTGTCACTTCCGGTTGACAGATGCTTACTAAATTTTATAAATAACTTGGTATTAAGCTTAAACTTTTAGATATGAAATTTCAGTTCAATAAACCAAAATGTTTCTGAGAAAAACATAAAAAACATAAAAAAACCCGTAAAAGTACTACTTCCGGTTCAGATAAAAATATTTAAAAAATATAAAGTTATAAAGATTATTATTTCTATCATATGTAAAAAAAGTGGTTTAGGAGATAATTGAGTTCAAAAACTTAAAAAAAGAGGACACCTATAAGGGGACGTACCATTTCCGGTCAACTTAAAAATTTGAAAAAAAATTGATAAGAATTTCAGTAACTGATACTAAGTTTCAGTTTGATAGGGCTAACGGTGTTCAAAAAATCTCCAAAATACACAGCCACACACACGGACAAACACACAGACACACACACAATTTTTTCTAGATCATGAAAACGTGATCAGTAATCGATTCTGAGTTCGAATCAGTCAAAATCTCGAGTTCGAATTTTCGCATGATCACAAAACTTCATCTATTGTTACTACGTACATAGATAAAGTAAAAATACTAAAGAATATCAATTTTATTCAAAATCATACATACAATACTTTTAATTTTTATTTAAATTAAAATTAATATTTTCCCATTATGCCATTACGGGTTGCCGTCGAGCAACATCTATGTTATTAAAAATTTAATAAAAAAAAGAATGAGTATTTACTATTAGATTTACCATGTTTAAGCTGTTAATAATACAAATACTGAGTGAATCCGGGTAAAACAACTAATAGATTATAAATTTAAAATCATATATAAATAGTGGTGACGTAGCGGGTATGACAAGATAGTTTTTCCAATTCGAAGAGGAACCGTTTAAAAAATGAAACCAGGTAAATTGGCAAACTCCGATAAGAAACTAGCAAAACTCTGCAGTACTACAAAAAATACTTCGCAAAGAATTATTTTCAAGGCCAACCCAGGGCTTGAACCTCTCGGTGGTTAGCATTTAAGAAACCACCGAGCTATGTATACTGCTAGCTAAATTTTAATACAGACATAGATAACACAAATTAAACCAAATAGGTAGATCGTATAAAACCTTATATCTAATAAATACTACAAATAATACCTAAACACATAATATAATGTTGTAATGACACGCGCTCGAACCAATCAATTTCCTCAATCATTTAACTTTGATTAATCCGATACGTCCTAATTACATCACCGGCATAATCCATCGAATTATACACTGTATTGAATTTACGTTTCGTTATAATCGATGTGAACGCGTCTTAACGCGACAACTTAATACTACAAAGAGACGAGCTAGTACATTTAGCACGAATTAAACCACCACATACTCGAAACCCAATTAATTTAAATATACACATACGTTCATATATGTAGAAGTACATACCAGCGAATACACATAGGTAACTGGAATTTTGGGTTTCAAATTCATATAGCAAGCAGCATAGCTTGGTGGTTTCGTTAATGCTAACCCCTGAGAGGCTGCCGGGTTCGATCGTGTGAATTGACTTCGATTGAAAATATTTTTTTCCGGGTATTATCTGTAGTGCTGTTGGTCAGAATTTGATATTTGTGACAAATCGATAGCGTCCTATCAGAGTTTGCCAATCCGATTTCAATATTGAAAAGGTTTCTCGTAAAAAATTGGTAAAAACCATCCTAACTACCATTTGTCGCCACTATTTGAATACAATTTCAAATTTACATATGCACAAGTTTAATACCATATGTGTCGCTCTTGGGCAATCCGTAATGGCAGCATGGAAAAATATTACTTTTTTATAAATATAATTTTACGGGAGTTAGCTAACATTCAATGAGCCTAGAGGAATTTTATTATTAGCAAAATCATTAAAATTTACATCGGAATTTTATGTAAGATCAGAGCGATGACAGTTCGCTTTCCATACGGCTCTTTCTACCACCCCTTTGCAACCCATCAAAACAGTGGTGAGGCTACTTTTTTCACTCTCATTTACTATCATCTCATATAAACTTAATATTAGAAGCTTTTATACTTTTTCATATTCTTTTTAGAATGCATTATTCCACGTGGTGTATGCGGGTGCGTTGCTATGGTGCAAGAGGTGACCGGAAAAATGCACTGGAGATAGTTTAACTCCAAGACATCCAAACTTTTAAAGATGCTCAAGGAGAACTAACGCAATAGAATTCCACAAAACAGCATCGAGGGGTGTTTGAATGTTATCCGAGGGTGCTAACCTTTTCTTATTGAAAATTATAACTTCTCGAAACTGCACTACTACTATGTGCAATAAAGTGCAACTTTCCGGGAACCGGTGCAAGAATCGATCACATGCTTGTTAAATCCAAGGCATACATATTTTATCGTTAGTTGCGATTCCATACACAATTACTTAGACATTAAAAGAAACTCTGAAAAACAAACCAGCATGGTCTATATAATTTGGCTTTATTTATCGTACTTTTTTGACTCGTGAGAAACTGTAGGATTTCCACTTGCTTAAATACGGCTATTCTTTATAAACTGTATGATTTATTATACGAAACAGAATATCCAATAAACTTTTCAGTATTTATTGTCCAGAAATTTGTGGAGTTGCCGAACTGTTTTGACAACTATTATGAATAAAATTTCGACACACAGGATATCTAATTGAGAGTACTTTTTAGGATTATCAAAATATATTTAAAATCAAACCTGTTACCTTTGGGTATCTCCTCGTATGTTACGCAATACGTAGGCATCCGTTCAATTTTTCCCACTGGAAGTAAATTGTTAAGTTAGTGAATTCTAGCGGGGGTGGTTTGTTTCCTTCATATTGCGAGAAAATTAGATTTTCAACGTTTTACTATACACCCTATCCTATGTACATCCCCGTTCATAATACATTCCTTAATGTGCTCGGGGGCCTTTCCGGCACTAGCAGATGCGTCAAGTGTTTCCGAGATACAATTTAGCGTTGTTATTGTATATAGCTCTCGGGAGTCTCGTTGTGCGATGGCATGCGAGCTTTTGACACCTGTGTGCCTCGTTATACGTCACCGATCACTCATAAATTGCGCTTGCGGTGCTAAGTTGTGAACTACACATAAGCTCTCCGATGATCCGAGAGCTTTGCGAAGTTCCAATTTGTCCTGAATACGTGTTCGTATTCTATGTATGCAATAGTTGAAAATTACCTTGCGAAATGTAATATCGTGTATACATGGACACGGTTGATTGTTTTGTATCGGATGTGTTGTTCGGTTGGGTTGTTGGTCCGGTTAATACAATTAAATTACATTTAAATGTATATTGTATCTAACAAACATACATACAATTTCTCATTAAATTAATTACTTTTGTACGTAGTAACAATATATGAAGTTTTGTGATCATGCGAAAATTCCAACTCGAGATTGTAACTGATTCGAACTAAGAATCGTTCACTGATTACGTTTTCATGGTCTATAAAATTGGTATGTTTGTCTGTGTATTTCGGGGTTTTTTTTTGAACACTATTAGTTCTATCGGACTGAAATTTAGGATCGGTTACTGAAATGCTTATCGATACGACGAAACTTTTTAACAAATTTTTAAATTGACCGGAAGTGGTACTCTTAGGTAAATACATATGTAGGTGTCTTCTTTTTTTAAAGCTTTTAGATTTAACTATCTTCCAAACCGTTCGGAAAATCAGATTGATTTTTTTTTACTAGTAATAAAAATAATCAGTTCTATAAACCAACCTTTTTAAATATTTTTACCTCAACCGGAAGTACTACTTTTACTAGAATTGAGGTTTTTGTTTTTCACAGAAACCTTTGTGTGCAATGAACTAAACAATTTATTATCCAAAAGTTTTGTTTCAATACCAAGTTATATCTAAAATTTCGTGAAGACTCGCCAACCAGAAGTGGCAATTTACTTTCGTTCGATTTTTCTTCCACTATGTTTTTCTACCATTTAAATATGTGTGCTTTTCACGAGAAAATTCAAGTATAATCTTTTTAACAATGTGATGAAAACAAAAAAATCATAAAATTTAATAAACTAGAAGGGGGATTTTACTCCGAATAAAAGTAAAAAATGTGTGAACACACGACTTATTATACCACACTACTAAACGTATCGAACTGAAAATTTTATTTTATTTTTTTTAAGTTTTGGTTAGAAATCGTAAACCGGTAGTAGTATTTTTTTTAAAACAATGAAATTATTTATTTTGACCCTTTAAATTATTTCTATCTTCTTGATATTTAATGTTTATAATATTTATATTAATATTAAGCAATTCAAAATTTTTGAACAAACTCCGAAAACTGGAAGTAGAATTTTTGTCTTGTGTTAGTTACCCTTCACTTCACCTTCAAACTTGTATCGAAAAAGCTTTTATAGCTGGTATGTGTGCGTCATTATAGACTTTTGTTTTTATACTTCTAATATTCCTCAAATACAAAAGTCATGGGTTATTCATAAATAATACTGAATAATACTATGAGAGTATATCGTTAATGATACTATTACAAATTTAGCACGTACATAAGGCTAGTAGGAAATTTTCCAAAATGAGTCTCGCCGGGAGCGTCCTCAATTGGAGTGTGATGCAAAATTTAAAATTTATATATGGGGTCATATGCAAATCGAATTGCGGAATTGTCACAAGTATACAATGACAGATATCCCCACACGAATACATACATACACATAATATGAAAGCCTTACAAGAGTTTCTTTATTCCCAGACTCGGTTAGCCTTCTTCAACCCAAAGTGGGTGATCGAAATGGTGTGTGCTTTCGGAATTGCGCACATTTTCGCATAAATCTCCAGCGGAAAAATCAACAGGAAACGTTTCAACGTTGATGTGTGTAGTACCATCGATTTTTTTTTTTGTGTCGTTTTATTTTTTTTTTGCCGAGATATGGGCTTCGAATGAACAAACGCGTCCCAAAATTGTCACGGCTGATGGCGTTTTGCGGTTGAATCAATTTACCGCATCATTTACGAATCGGATTTGCGAAGGTGTCTCTTCCCATTTACACAACGGCGTAACCCTCGTTTCATTTATTTTTTTATTTATCTAACGAACGTGACATGAAATGTCAATAAAAACCCCTAAACATTTTCAGTGTCCGATCCCCCGTTAATAACACGCGAGCCAAAGTGTCACGCACAGATTTTTTAATGCCCCTGAATTCATATTTGTAATGGAATATGTGCCTGGAGGCTTTGCGGTCTCAGTCGGAGGGGTGATCCCTCATTTTTATTCGCATAATCGCCCTTCAATATGCAAATATGAGCCTGTCAACCTAGAGGTTTTCCGGAAAATTAATATCCACTGCACGAAAATTGAATTTATTTTTTTACTCCATTACTTATATCGAAGTGAAGCGGAAAAGCTTGACAATTTTCTAAATAAAATAAAAACACTTTGAATCCCCCCCCCCCCCGTTTTATAAAGCCATTAATATTAACAATTGTTTGACGAAAATTCAATTTATTTTAAATCAAAATGTAAACGATGAAGTAACACGCTTTTTTATAGAAATGTTTCACACCGAAAAATACTTTCCTTTCGGATAATTTCGCTTTTATTGACTTCACAAATCTATCTTTAGGTTTAATCCGACCCTATTGAAGATCTATACGTTATCGAAAAATTAAAAAAAAATAAAAGCTCCAGTGAAATGGCAGCATAAAACTGAAAATATGGTTCGCAATTGGATCGTTATGCCATAAAAGTGTACCGTGTCTAGATTTTTATGTTCTTATACTTGCTATAAAAACCTGTAAATGTAAAAATGAATACAACTTATATTATTATATCCCAAGTGAAAAAGTCTACATAAAAAAATATTTATGAAATTGTCTTTAAGTTTCGTACTGCTTTTGTAAATTCCATTAAAGATTTCAAATACGTACTAACACTTCAATATTATTACATGACTGTTTTGGAACCTGTATATATTAATTTCTATGGCAAAAATTTAAGTAGGCAGCTTTGTCCTTAAACTTTACGAAAATTTAAAGATAATATCGATAAAAACTAACGGTCAATAAATCATCTGTTGTTAAGTATTTTTAATTGTCAAACAGTGAGTGACCGAAAATATAACACTGATCGTCTATTTACTGACCAATTCAAACTATATTACTGACCAAATAAATAATATAGAATGTTATTTTATGTAATCATAAATAAAATAACATTCTATATTTAATCTATGTATATATAATAAAAATCATTATTGACTTGCTATGGGTATTTCATTATGGGGAAAATCATACACATAAGCATCGAGAAGAAATAGAATTACTTCTTAATAGGTACAACAATACGAATCCAACCAAACCGTTATCCCCAAAAGTGAGTGAGTATCAGTTACGCTGGCTTAAGTGTGAAATAATGGTAGGATTAATGAAAGAATACTTCTGAAGGAAATTTGTTGACCATATTGGGGCGATCCAGAAAAACTTAAGGAAAGGTTGAAGATATCAAAGCATGTAAAATAGAATCTCAGAGGAAGCGGAGCCAGATGGAGATATTGAGATTTTCACTTCAATAGGATAGGGAAACAAAAGTAATATCAAATTCATTTATAGGCATTTTACTATGCTATAAATTCAATTCGTGATTTGAATAAAATTGTAATAAATTTGATTAAAAACCTATAAATTTAATCCTTGATATCAAAAAAGCTATTAATCAAGAGAGATAGAGTACTATGATAATTTATTTACTAATTTCAATTAATATTCAATATTAAATCAGTTCAATAGTCACATACGTACATACATTTTTCAATATAAACTGTACCCTTCCACATACGCATACAAATTCAATACAAAACCTCCCATGTGAATTTTTGGCACACGCTTGGAACCCAGACAACATTGATCAAATGCGGTCAATTCATATCTCCGCATATGAAATTTGAAACATTTCCGAGAATTCAGTTCTATATACATACATATAGATACAATCTACATCACACGAACATCCCACAAACAAGTCAAAGTTGGTCCACGCAGACGCGAAGAATTCACCCATCCATTCAGTCGGTAACACCAGAGACAACTATGTACAATTCAACGTTCAAATATGGAGATATTACATACATCCGCGTCGATAATCCTAGCGAATAGCAAGTTTCTAAATTGATTCTAATGAGACTCAACGTTAACCAGCACACCGCGATCTTATTACCTAGCAATTATCATCATCATCATCTAATCTGACGACCTGGCGTAAGAAGCCGTACCAATTTGGCCCGTTGAATTCAACGCTATTAGATATCGAAAGAATAATGATAATTTGGCAAGATCAAACACAGTTTATCTGAATTGCAAAACTGAAAATCTAAAGCTACAATTTTCAACGATTCGACTTTCAGACCAACCAACCAGATATCTGTACTACTTAGTTTAGTCTAACGGTTTGGCGGTTGGCATATCGTTAACTACATACTAACAAACCCTGCCAGCCCGTGCTTATCCAATCTTAAAGTGTATCCGGTGTATGTGTTCTAGTTCGGTTCTAGATTGGATTAAACAGAGACGTTCTTATTGCGGCACTCTCATATACGTATATTTCTATTGTGTTCTTGTATTGAGCTAGAGATTTTATTTTGTTGAATTTTTCCACACTCGACAAAAGGGTTGAATACAAGGTTGAATTTTATTTAATTATTTATGATAGATGGCACCCGAAAGGCGACCTAGTTCAGGTTGAAACTTCTGGATATGCCTAGTCTGCTTTATTATTGTACAGGTATATGTATAAGATAACGTGATTCTCTTCCGAGTAGGTAAGTTCGAAGGCGTTGGAAATGTAACAGACACAATTTATGGTTGTTTGAGAATTGTGCGTACTGAATAATACGTAAAGGAAACCGTAATATGCCCTGTACATACATAGAAAATCAGTCATCCAAAATTGAAAAAATACAGAATAAAATAAGGGTAGAATTGCACGCAAAAATTTATTTTAATTAAAAAATTTTGACTTTTTTTAATATCAAAAATAATTAGAACTGTCAGTCAGTTTTAGAAAATATAAATAAAACTTTCAATAATTTTGTATCGCCAATGTAACGATGCGTCATCGTGTATTTTAAAATGAACCGAAATAGGTAGTTTGAAACTACTTTTAGAACGTTAGGTATTTCTCTAAAATATCATAGATATATTATACTGATTGAATTTAGTGAGTCTAAGCTTGGTATTATATTTTGTAATCATGTATGTATGCACATGCTAAATGTTACTGATTTATTTCATCATTCAATATGTGTATAAGACTATATAATTGGAACTTGGGAACGTGGGAGAGAGTATCCACTGTCTAAGTGCATTCGTGAGTGAGTAATAGAGATAGGTGAATAATAGACTAATGAGACTCAGTAAGTGCCCGAACAAAGGATACGTTAGGGTTCTCACAGAACGGGGCAAGTGCGGGTAGACTTACTTCCTTAGACAATAGACATGCCAACGGATTTGAGATGCTATACTTTATAAGGATGTACACACGGTAAATCAAGTATTCTGGAGTGAGCGGTGGTTACGTGTGGACCTCCTGAATCGACGAATAAATGCTGTGAAGCAACTTTGGCCTTTCATTTGTATCCTGAACTCACCCCTACGCAAGTTAATTTTGTATTTCAATTATATTTCAAAATCAAACAATATTGTCTGAACCTCGGAATTAATTTTGAAATCACAATTAAATCAACGCAGTCATGTAAATATTTAATGTCATAATTAATTATCAGTATCACGTTTGTCAGTTTCTCATTAAAAAGTATAACGTTTGTCAGCTTTGAAAATAATTTATCAAGGTGGATTTTCACCAACCTTTAAATAATGTATATGTACTTACTTTAAATACGGGAAAGCCATACTAAAGTATGAACGAATTTAATACAGATTTTCAACTGTAAATATAAAAAAAATATATATTCAAATTAATTCGTACACTGAAAAGAGAATGCGTAGTTATTATTCATTTCGCAATGTAAATCTTAACCATGGAAAGGCTGCACAGTTTCTAGCAATGATTACAATTTATTTCATTTTTCGTCTGCTTATAATAATAATATTTCAACAAATATGATTTTTCAAATTGCGCCATGTCATTTCAGAGTGAAATATGCAAATTGGTGACTGACAAATATAAGAAGCGGTTATAAATAATATTTTTTTTTTTTTGCGTCTGTCTTTCTCGACCGAAATTTTCCATATTGAACCGCAAAACTCGGCCAAAAATATTATTATACCCCGGGCTATAATCCCTTGTGGGGATTAGTTCGACAAATGAAACTTAAATTTATTATTCGACCGAACTCTTTTCAATGTCCACGCTGATTTATCGTCGAAGCCTTCTGCAATATTGATAATCCCGCGGGTTGACCCCGTTTTCCCCGGCGCGAAAACAGTATAAAAGTTAAATTAGAACCGACGGACGTATGGATGTATTTAAATTGAATTTACTTCTTAGTCAACCTGGGAAATATATTAAATCAGTGATATCGAATCTACAATCCACCCGGGACGGAGAGGCAGTTGTTATTTATTTCAACCCTTAGAATCAAAAATATATACTATCTACTTATGTACATATATATTTATTGACGTTAATGTAATAAAATACTCTGAGCTCTTATAATCCACTTTATAACACAATCTCATTTCGAAGTTTCATTATGAACCTATTAATCCGAAAAAATATTTACCGCTTGAGTTGGTGAGTTTGGATAAAAACAAATTTGATATAGAAAAGCAATCTTTACAAATATGGTGAAATGAAAAACTGGCCAAATAAACGCACAAAAGCACGGAAAAAGACTTGCTCCAAATTTAGTATTTATAATATTATTAGTTTATTTCACTGACTTTTCACTTTACCACGTTTAAAAAAATAGATTTTTTTTTATCTCAATATTATTTTTTTAATCTAAACATACTAATTCGATTGGTAAATGAGTCTACATGAGTCTGATGTTGATGTGCATATGCATGACACAAGAGCGAAATGAAAAATGAAGAGCGCATCATTCGATCTTACTCGCTCACGCTCACTGACGAGCGTTGAACAGCCTTTCCTTGATCATTCCATTTAAAACTAACCCTTACGAACGTAGTGAAATATAAAACTGGTCCAGTAAATTCATGACAGCTCAAGAAAAATATGTGTGAAAAAAAAACATTTTTGACTTTTAAAATTCGCTAGATAATTAATTAAACATATTTCAAAGCAATAAATAGCACAATCAATTGAAAAAAACTGTGACTAATGATTCCAATACTCACTTTGGGCACAGTAGTACTAGATTTTGAGCTAAAGACTGCAAAAGCCAAAAATCCGTAAGAATCGCGCATTTTTTGAAACGCTCATATCTCATAAGCGAGAAAAAACCAAAAAAACCAACAAAAATCATTGTCATGTTCGAATTAAGCGAATCGAACTTGGTAAGGATTGATTTGTCTCCGCTCCGGTAAGTAAAAAACGTATTTTTTTTTATTTATTCAATATGTACAATATCATCCTTAAAAAGAAACATAATTTAAGTTTATAATATATCTTAATTAAGCTAATAAAATATCTACTAATTTTGTCATTAAATACCTTACCACAAAAACTAGATATTTCATTAGCTACGGACTAAGGACTTTAACTATGTATGTATGTGCTTATGTATGTACATACATATAATCAGAATGTTGTATCATTACTTCGACTTGATCAGTTTGCTGTTTGGTTTGAAAGTGCAATTACTCGTTTTCAGAATGGTGAAAGTTCTCGTATAACTTTAATCTAGTCACTAACATTGATAGTTGACATCGCTGGCGTCAAAGTAAGCAATGAAAATATTGACATATGTACATATGTACATCAAACACGTAGGTCGAAACTGAATAAAACTTCTATGTTCCAAACAAATAACTACAAGACAAACAAATTTAAACGAAAAAGGAAAACAATTTCAAATAAAGCAATTTTAAGACAATAAAAAATATGTCTAAGAAAAGAATATCCTACGATTGTATGTAAGACAACAAAAAAAAAAGGAAAAGTACATACTCAAGTATGCTCAGCTCCGTTCGAATAAACATGATAGTATTAAAAAAATCCGATTAAATAAACAAAGGTTAATATCCATGTAACGTTTATCTATATATGTTTTTGTTTAAATAATTACGTACAGCTTGTTTTATTTATTTTTTGTTTTGAAAATCCTTGAAGACGTAGGTATTTAGCATTTGACGATGGTAGCGATTCTTTGTCAGATTTGGAGAGATTAAGGCTTCGAATACCTCTTTCATCGTATTATTTTTCAGGAATAGCGAACGGATAAACGTCAGAGACTGCCCAAATAAAGAATGGAAGAGCAAAACAATGCGGCACAATTAAATGACGTCTGACATTTCCTCCGGCGTAGAATTGTGGTATCAAATTCCCTCTTAGAAAAACGGAAAAGGAAAAAAAAATAAAGAAAACAAGGACTCAATTTGGTCACTTACGTACGAACCCTGCTATTTTATATTAGCACTTCTACAAACACGTCGAACCACACAAGTATACATACATACATATAAAAATATACAATTTGTATGACTCACGTATTGTAGTAATGAAAACGGCTACATCAATAATTCCGGTCAGCATCGATTTTATTTTTCCCACGAGGCAAATATGTATGTAATATTACATTCGAATTGAATGGAAAAAATTTATTTCAATTTCATAAATAAATTATTTTATAAGCTTTTTTTATTACTTCGTGGGATCTCTTTCCTTATTCAATATTCAATATATGTAAACGAGAAATTTGTATCGCGTGATTTTGTATGGAAAATTTTTGACTTGGTATTATTAGTTGATACAAAAGGGTATTAAGCAATAATCTACTTATCTATACAAACTCGAAAGAAGTTTAATATAAGAATATAAAATGGCACAAAGGAACGCAGTCGTTTTTTTAACAAGCGTAAAGCTCTCGTAGATCAAGCAAACAAAAGCTTCCGCAAACCGATTGTGCGTTGAATCCGGAGCCTTCACTCTAAAAGTGCCAATTAGATTCATTGTTTCACAATTGACGCGTTTCACTCGAATCGATTTTCGATGGTCAATTAAATTTGAAAATCCTCTCGATGGTGACCCGAATCGAAAGTTGGCCAAATCCACTCATTCGAAGTGGACAAATCTTTTTTTTTATTGTACTGAGAGGGAGAAAGTGAAAGGGCCTTTCTTTGCGTGCCGACAAACAGTTTTCGCCTTATTGTGTACAAAATCGCAATACCTTGAGGTCCTCTCTCCTTCCATCCAGCTCCTCCCCTCGGGTCGTCTTTGTTTGAATTTTCCCGGAGGAGCCTTTGAAAATTGTGTCACCGCGAAATAACAGGAAGAATCGCTTAATTAATGTTTACCTATTCATAACGAAAATAACCACACTTTCCGGGCCAAACTTTGCCCTTCGTTATGTAATAAATAAAATAAAAATATTTATGAAAATGACCGACTACTCTACCTATATATTATATAAAAGGAATACCAAGTAGAAGACAGTTTTTGGGTATTCTTACTCATCAAATAAAAATCGAACCATTCATGATATATGTAAATATGTAGTTCGATTTTCTATTTGATGCGAGACTAAACAGAATACGGTGAAACTAATTATATAAGGTGACTTGAAAATATACACTTTATTTCAAACTGCAAAGGATAATATTATCTAATGAACCTTAGATGATATTATTATTTTGAAAATAACACATGGTTGAACATCATCCGACAATAAACTTTTTTTGAAAACTTTGGATTAATTTGATTAAAACACGATGACGTAAAAATGGATTGGAACGTTGCACGAAATCCTATACAAGTAATCCGAGAAATGGTCTCAAAAATCGAATATTGTTTCGAAGACATTGCTTGACCTCCATGTTTGTCCGATTTATCAATTATTACCGGGAAGACATTTGAAAGATATACCAGTACATTTTATCTACCGACTTTGAACAATCCAAAAGTTATAACTAGCAAAAATTGAGAACGCGTTTGACAATAACGAAAAAAACGTTGAAAACGCGTTGAACTCACCCGAGTGACGACACAAATCTTCAAAAAAATAGTTTGTATTAAATTCTATGCATTTTAATTTGGTTTTATTTGGCTTGTGAGTTCATACTTTTCATTTAAAGTTGTCATGTTTTTCACCTAACATTTTATTTAAATACAACAATTGCATCGTAACGATTCTTTTTTGCGCTTAAGCGCTTTGAAAGGTGTCAGACTTATAATATATGAACCAAAAATTAATTATAAACTTATCAGAGAGCAGAAGGTGGGAATCTGTGCGACGACACAGGTGAAAAATGAACGAAGGCGCTGTTGAATGTCACCGGGAAAGCTCGCGATTGATGGATGAGGTACGTTTCTCGAGAGCTTTCCCGCGCGGGAAAGCTTTTGAAATTCTTCGCGAACAAAAATCGCCGTCAAAATTAGCACAATAATTTTAATTTCGATTTCAATTGGGCACAGAGCTCATTAAAATATTAAAGTGTCGGTATTTATTGTGTCCGCTATGAGCATCCGCTCGGACGCGGCATCTGTGGAAGAAGCAACGGTAAAACAATAATTGTTGTTAAGGGGGATAGAAAAGGAGGGAGGGATGCGAAGCGTGGTTGTTCAGTTTCATGGTTCGCTTGACGGCATCAAAGCTCAACGAACGAGCTTGAAATTCTGATAAGGCAAACAGGTAATCAAAACCGGACAACAAACGGAAGAATCTGACCACATTCGATAATTGGATAGTACTATCCACCGCACAAACATTCTATAATTGCGAACGATATTAGTTTAACCGAAGGAACCGAATAGGACGAGATGAAGAAAAACCTCTCAAATCCCATACAAATTATACCCCGGTCACGTCTTTATAGAGACGCAATTTCATCTAGTATATACCTAGTCGTATATACGAAACTTTTTTAAATGATCGGATTGATATAGAGTTTATGAGAACGGAAAAATAAAGGAGGGAAATAAAAGGGCTTGCGGAATGTAAATTGCCCTTGTTTATCAAACGATTTTATTGAATCTTGTATCAAAGGCGTAAAGGGTTCTTCGATACGTATGTATATATTCCGAGACTTATTGTTGGATCGGACCTACATAAAATAAGATAATCGAAAAGATAATTCACAACGAAATGTTTATAATGCTTCATTCCTCTTACTGTGAAGACATTTATTCACTAGCGAATTTCCATTGACAACGTTTAATGATAAAAAAATAAAAATATACAGGTGATAGTATGGCTCGGTGGTTGCGTTTAGCACCGAGAGGTCACCGGGTTCGATCCAGTGCTAATCTTTAATACTGCTGGTCAGACTTGGATATTTGTAACTCCAAGTCGATCGTTTCTTATCAGAGTTTGCCAATTTATCTGATTTCATTGTTGAAACGGTTCCTCCATCAAATTGGCAAAAATCATATGTACTACATGGGTCTACGTGATGAGACAGAATGTTAAATTACAGAAAACACAAATATCGGAAGGCAAAGATTGAAAATCAATGGTGCATGGTAAACGGTACATACTCACTTAATTTGCGCGAGCTTGATACAACAGGAACAAGAGGAACATGCTTTTCCTCCCGTATTCTGCGCGCACACATTAATACGGGAGGAAAAGCCTGTTCCTCTTGTTCCTGTTGTATCCTGCTCGCGCAAATTAAGTGAGTATGTACCGTTTACCATGCACATTTTTTTTTGATCTTTCGACTTAAGAACTTTCGATTTTCGATCTTTGCCTTCCTATATTTGCGTTTTCTGTAATTTAACATTCTGTCTCGTCACGGAAACCGGTACAACATATACACAATAAAAACTTTAAAATTAATAGAATAGTAAAAAAAGCTACGGATTTCAGTTCAGCTACGTCTTATTGAAACAAACATCGCGAAAACAGTATCGGATAAACTGTTTAAATAAATTTACCACATCGGAGATTTTACAACGGCTCCATACATTGTAGAGCAAAAGAGTTGAGTTTTATTTTATTTTATTGTTGGAACAAGCGGAGACGTGTTTATGCTCCGAATGGAGTTCTTTGTGCAGTCGCTGGAAATTGTCGAGATTACGACATAAAAGCTTAGGAATAATTCGACAGATTTGAATAAGCCAAAATTGATGAATTTTGCAACATTCTGTACACATTCTGCTTTAAAATCAATTTTTCATACATATAATAAATTGAAAATATCGATCCAAAAACTGATAAAGCTACAAATATACATATTTTTATTTATTTTATTTTATTTTATATACGGCCGCAAAGACCATTGAATATATTATAAAAAAAATACAATTGTGTCGATAAAAATACGACTATGAATGTACGCATCGTATATTTTACGCTCGGCGTAAATTATTCCACTACAATTTATATCAATCTTACTTATCATAAACGTACCCTTATCGCATTGATATATGACAACATATCTAAAAGAGTATATTTTATTTTGAAAAATGTATAATATTTGTATAAAAATAAGCATATAAATTAATTGGCAACGATATTTCAATTTTCAAATCAAGTTAAAATCTTCTATCTCTACACATGTATGTACATATGTAAATGGTATGCTAATCCTGCATCGTAATCATTGTACGTGGCTTGTCGGTGGGTAATATCACCAATCTAAATTAATAAGAGAGCCGGCCAGCTGTCGGAGATTATTAATCAGGATGTTCGTATCGTGAAAATCAAACGGTATATACCCGGTACTTTGATTCAACCGCGATAAATATTAACGGTCCCTTAATGTCTACAAAAGCTTAAACAACGTCAGAGTCAAAGGTCATTTTTAAGTAGAGAAAACAAAAAAAAACATTGGGATTCCTCAGCTAAATAATTCACACGAATAAATCTCGCGCCCCTTTATGTGTTTATAAAGCGGATAAAGTGGATTTATGCAACCCTCTCTCGTTTTTTGCGCTATTTTTTCGTTTATTTTACCCAACAGAGGGAGAAATAGGGGTTTGTTATTAAAATTATAAATTACAAATGGGCTTGATAAGTGGTCAAGAGTTGCGCATCCCGAAGAATAATAAAAGAGGGAATATAATTTTTTTCGCTTCATTCGTTCGCTGATTTCAGCATAACGAGAGAAATTGCATTCGAACGTGAAAAGATCACAAAAGAAAAAAGCCTTTGAAAGGGATCTCTATTTATTTATTTTTAATTAAAGCAAAAAAAAAACTACCGCCAAAATTTTGCGAATTAAGACCGATTCAAACAAAGGGTATATTTTTTTATTATTTTTTTTTTTCGTACAAAAAAATTGATTACAAATCTACTTCAGGAGAAAATTGCGCAATTAAGGATAAATAGCATGAAGGTGACAGTACCGAAACTTATCAACAAAACTACATATATATGTACATATGTATGTATGTATATAACTTGACAGTCAAAATACTTGGATTACAATTCCAGTGCGGTTGATACAATAGCTCCAAGGGAGCTTTATGTAAATTTGAACCTAAATTTTAATAGTGCCAACTTGCTGTTAAAACTTTGCCTTACGCATGACAAATGCATACCCAACCACATATGTAGGAAGTATTAACTTAACTCAAACATGAACATTGTTGAAGGAGATTATCGACCGTGAGAAAATTCACATAAAACAATTTTTAAGAACTCAATTTGTAAACTTAATTGATAAATGATCATCAATGTTTTATTAATACGTTGATTCAACTCCGTGTCCAGATTTTGGGATGTTTCGAAGTTGTAAACGTAATTAGTAGGATGTAGCAGCCCGTAACGAGTGTTTGCTTGATAATTTGGAAACTGGCTTTGAAGTTCGTAATTGGGAAAAGTGAAAGTCGCAAATCTAACACTAACTTATAATACATTTGCTTTTCCGTTATAGAAAAGCCTCACTATACACATACGCACAACTACTTAATGTACAAAAGTTCACAAAAAAAAATCTTAAATATGCAAATATAAATATGGTACAATATAAATATAAATAAAAAGGAACAATATAAATATGGACAGCGTATTTCCTCATCATGAATCATGATCTATGTACAATATATGTATATATAGACGGGTGAAATTTTCCTCTTTGTTTACAAAATTCTGAGAGAATCTTAAAAAAGGTTTGGTCAACGTGACACTAACTCGATGTGACGAGAAAGCTTTTAACGTTATTTACAAGTGGGTTTCAAAAAACAAAATTCGAAGATGGCTCCCTGAAAATAACAATATTTTCAAATTGCAGCTTCGGTATCGCACTCAGTTTCAATTGAAAATGTTTTAGTATTTTTTCCCAATTTATATTTTACTGCTTGTGCGTATCCTTGACAATCTTTTGAATTTTTAACAGCGAGCTTATTTGATTTTTTAATATTCGAGTATACTGTATTTTCTTTGGGCATTTATTATAGTATTATCTTTAATACCATACAAGGATGAGATGAGAGTTTTTTCGCAAATTGGTTGAAAAAAATTTTTTTTTTCTTCAAAAGCACAAGCATTTATTTTCATGATAACTCTACACCTTATCAAATTACATTTTTAAGTAAAGTCTAAAATACTTCTTAATTTAGAAATATGTGGAGTGGTGTGTTTACGAAATAAAAAATGTAAATGGAATATATTTCTCCAGACCTCCCCAGATTTTTAATTACGTAATTATGCGGATAAATTTAAACTAAAATTTCTTAATACAGCTTTCGTATGTATTTATACATAAATTTTAAATGATTTAATTTATATCTTCTAAGTAAGTTACCTTGGTTGGAGAATTTCGGCTAAGCTAATTCATTTATCAGATCATCTGTGTTGATACGACTCAGTCTTATTATTTATAAAGTACACTATTACGAAGATGAAACAATTAAATATTTAATGGGCATACAACGTGAATTAAAAAAGATAAAATAGTAAGCCTCAGAAAAAAATTCTGTTTACATAAGTACCAATATATAATACTTATGTATCCCCTTTATATGTTTGTACAGTTGCGTTGTTGACAGGCGGAAAAAATTGCCTTTTGTCGTTAGCCAACCGAAAAAAAATCGCCGTTCCGAAACAACAAGTTGAAGAATAAGGGTTTCTAGACTTTAATTAAATTTTATTGTTAAACCCAGTGCAACCGCTCATCCTTCACTGCGAAATTTTCCACGCGCGATCATTATTTCATGTAGGTTTCCTCCGTGTCAATAGAGCCGTCCGTCCGGACCGTTCCGGCGCCAGTTTTTCCGGCCAAAATCCGGCTACGAATTTGGTTTCATAACCGGCTGTCGCGGACACACGCTACCCACATGTATCATACGGGGTATGAGGGATGAAAATAATAAAAAAAAAATGGGATAGTCCTCGTTTGTTTCGTCCTTTTGGTATCAAACTACGTGATATTTTCTATGGTTGTAAATTGTACACATGTGTAAGCTATTTTCAGATAGGCTTTAATATTTTTTAACTACGCAGCTAAATTTTTAATTTAATTTCTTTCGCTCCAAAAGAAAATTTTAATCTCTTATTGCAGTTTTAATCAATAAATTTATCTTTATTATTATACGCCTCTAAAAGAAAACACAAGACGATGATATTTATATTTTGTAATATTCCCTTAGTCCAGTGGTTTCCAAACTTTATGCTACTACGCCTCCCTAAAAAATTTTTTTTTTCCGCGCCTCCCTACCTTTTATTTTTTAATAGATATAATAATATAGACACGTTTTAAATAATAAACCTTTATTTAAAAATAAAATACTGAACTCTACAATAGACAGAATAATAAAAAGGTTTTGCTATAACATAAATTTATACGAACACGTACATATATTTATTTTTGTATTAAATTACTAATTAAACTACATCTAACACATCGAAATTGAATGCGAAGGATGTTGTTGTTTATTGACACAAAGTTTATCAAATCTTGGGGGCAATATGGAGAGTGCCACTTGTAACTCCTTTTCGACTATTAACCTGGCTCGATATTTGGTTTTCATTGCGGCTAGTGCCGAAAAGCCCGTTTCGCATAAATAAGACGTTACGAACGGTAGCAGCACTTGCATTTCTTTGCAATACAAAGATTCATACTCTTCACTAAGATTCATCCAAAATTTAATTATGGTTTCATTTTGAAACTTTTGTTTTAGTGAGCTATCGCATGATAATTCTATCAATTTTTATTTTTCGATGATTGTCAGCTCGAATTCGTCTTCTTCATTGTAGTTAAATGGATTCTGTATCCACAAAAACTTCAAGGTCTTTGAAATAATTGGAAAAATGCAGCACTAAAACATCCAAGTGGTCGGTAAAAATATTTTTACTTGCTTCAAAAATGGCTGTGGCCCAGAAATCTTTGGAAAGTGAAAACCTATCCAACTCATTCTTTTGTAAATTTGATTTCCATAACTTAAATTTTTTAATGAAAGCTTTTACTTTGTCTTTTTGAACAAGTGGGTGTATTTGATTTATTTAAACCGCTCAATTTTCCAAAAATTTCAACCAATCAGGCAAGTTTAACAATAAAATTATCGTTCGTCATACAAAAGTGAGGTATAATTAGCTCTTCATGTTGGTTTTCTTCGAGAAAGGTTGTTGTTTCTTCTTTGAGTTCAAACACCCTTTAGAATCATTTTTGCACGAGATTGCCAGCGAACTTCACAATAATATAAAAGTGAGGTATAATTAGCTTCCATATCAGCACACAGCTTTGCAAACAGCCTTGCTCTCAAAGGACTATTCTTAATGTAGTTTATAATTTTTATAACTATTGTAAAAATTCTGTTCAGTTCCTCGCTCATATTTTTTGACAATAGAGCTGCTCTGAAAATCATACAGTGTGTCCAGATAGCATGTGGTGCTTTCTTTTTGACCAATTCTTTAAGACCTGCTTTGTGTCCGGACATTGAGTGAGCTCCGTCGGTACACAGTCCAACGCAATTATTTCACTTTATGTCGTTTTCTTCAAAAAAACTGTCTATTATATTAAAAATTTCAATGGATGTGGTCTTCCCAAGAATGTGTTTGCAAAATAATATACCTTCTAATATATTATTATCCGCGACATATCGAACATATGCAATTAAATGGGCATCTTTAGCTAAAACAGAGCGTTTGCAAAGGCGCAATTTTTAAAATCTTCTTCTCCAGATATTTTTTTATAGGCATTAAATGTATATATATATATATATATATATATATATATATATATATATATATATATATATATATATATATATATATATATATATATATATATATATATATATATATATATATATATAAATGAAAGAAAAATAAAAATAAACATTCATGCATTGAATTTTTACTGTTAAGCTACGATATGAAGTTTTATTTATTTGTAGATATTATGGTATGAAAATTATTATTTTATTAAAAAGTTTTGGCGCCTCCCCTGGCAATAGTCCCTCCCAGTTTGGAAACCGCTGCCTTAGTAACAAGCATTACTAAACTAACCCGTATATTCTATCACATAATCAATAATAACCATTCTAACACTTGTGAAGAGTCTCGGTGATAACAACAAGATGTCTATACCCTTCAGGTATAAATACTGATTACCTAAACACCGTCTGCTTTAGATCGTAATTTTTAGAGAATCTTTAGCTAACATTATGCATAAATTGAATTATGAATTATAATTTTTGAACTTTTTTCCTATTATGCTGTGCATTAAATTTAGAATAAGATTATACTATCTATAATAACTAACAAAAATAACTAAAATTGTAAAATATAAAACGATCAGTAGATCAGTAGCTATTAAAACATGTATAAAATGTATTCCGAACATACATAATTAAGTGATAATTAAAAGCTTCTTAAAACATTCCAACGAAAGGTAAATTTATTTATTTAATAAATATATATAAAAAATAAATATAAGTAAGTACAAAAATAATATTTTATATCTTGAAATAGTGATTATATGTATATAAATGTCACTTATGTAAAAATAATGAAAAATATGTGTATATAATATCTAATATATGTAATTTCGAAAGAGACTGTACATATCGAAAAAATCAAATTTTTTATGACGACCATGTCGATTCCGTTTTAAATTTTAATTCCTTTTTCAGTTCCTCATCCCGATCCCCATTTTAGTTACGGAACCCGATTCCTTTTTTAGTTCCAGTTCCGGATTCAGATTCCTGTTTTAGTTTCCGATCCCAATTCCTGTTTCAATTCCCGATCCGGATTCCTGTTTCAGTTCCGGATCCCGTTTCCGTTTTCAATTCCGGATCCGAATTACTTTTTCAGTTCAGTATGGCTGACGTGAATATTTTTTTCGATTCAAATAAATTTAATAAAAAAATAAATGATTGTTTAGTATTTTATCAGACATGTTTAAACGGTTTATATTACAAATGCCGAGCGAAGCCGGGTAAAACCACTAGTATTATATAAGTTGAAAATGTTTTTTTTTTATTTAAATATTATTATCACATTTAAATATGTATTTAAAACAATTTAAAACTACATACATATGTAGATATAATATTCTTGTGTGGATTTTATATATTTTCAGTTGGTTCAAGGTTATGGAAATTATACAATAAAATAAATTCGTACTGTGGAAAGATATTATAGTATTAAATTGAAATCCAATTGAATACTGTTTAATAAGCTTTATAAAATATGAATAAAGGAATCGAATTGTAAAAGAAAATGAAGGAAAACGTTTGAAATTTAATAAACGTTTAATCACCGCACATAATATGTACATACATACATAACTTGGTTGCATTTCAAAATTCAATCATTGCATTATTCGATGTATAAAAGGACTAGTTAAATATTCTCATGAATATACACTAAAGCCATCGCTTTCATTAAAGTTTTAAGTGATTCAATTATTATGCGCATAAACTGCATATTATTATGAATTAAATTAATATAATATGAAATTGGATCATTATAATAAAGATCACCCATTTGAATATTCACATGGAGTTTGTACACGATTTACTACGATTTCAGTCGATTGAATTTTAAATCACTGTCATGGATTCATGCGCTCAGTGCTTATTTGATGTTCTTATAAAGTTGGTATCTGTTATCGAAATGTAATTGATTTTGTAAACACGCAAATTTTTTTTTATTAGATTAAATTTTTCTTGATTTTAAGTTAGTATACATATATTACGAGAGGATGCAACAAGCAGAAGTGCCATCAAAGCCGATGATATTATTCCCTCTTTTCTTTGATAGTCATAATAATGAAACACTTCAAAAGAAACGTTGTTATTACATTTTTTAAGTTATATCGTCATTCTGTTTAAGTCGTTATCGCTTTGTTTGTTCTGTAAAATAAGAAAAAGTTCATAGACTTTCACGTTTTATAGATATAAGGTACAAATATCAATTGAAAATTTTCTTTTTATTTCATTGCTAACTTTGTTCAATGAATAATGATGTTTGAAAATTATATGTAAATTAAAAATGTATTTTTAATTACGCTTAAAGCTTAGATTTTGCTAATTAAAAGGATAAAAATGTTAAACTACATTATTTTCCAAAAGTTTTCATTTAATAATAAGAAATTCTCGGTCAAAATTGCCTTCTTTGAATTTCAAATGAACCACTGAAATTTTTCAAACGACATTACCTTATTATTATATAATCCGAAATTAAGTTGAATGGCATAACTTTTCGAAAAGTAGTCGAGCAAACAATGTTAAATCTAATGTGTACTTTGACAATATGTCTACCTTTATTACATTTCCACACAAAAGGAAAAGTTTTCGAAACGCCTTATGAATGAATGAATTATACGTTTAATTTGTTTTACTTTTATTTTTTGTAAAAACATACATAATTTAAAACTCGTTCAAAAAGTGTCAAAATCATATCGTTAATGTTGTATATTTTCATCGCATCTGTAACAAGTTTCAACGGAACATTTCTCGTTTGTTTTTCCGCATGATTAATATTGTGAAAATACACCTAAACAATGGGTACATAACAGCAATATTTCTTTTTGTAGCACTTAATAAAACTGGAGAATTTCGAGCAGTTATTTCGAGCACTAATTGTCTCGAAATTCGTTTATGTCAACCGCGAAGAAGAGTAAAACAACTTGATAAAATACCCAAAATAGCAACAGCTTCAAACACAGCATCCTATCGAATAAACATATATGTATATACATACATATATTTCGAGGCAAAACGAATCGGAAACTCTGAAAGCAAGAAAAGTCAATTCCGAATCCTGTTAACTTTTTCGCGAAATTCGAATCTTACAATACGGCCAAACTTTTCAATCTCAAATTCCTCTTTTTTGACGAAACGCTACAAAAGGAAACGAATTGTGGAAATATCTGAAATTATCACCGATGACTTAACAAATTGTTTAGTCGATTAGATAACAACAAAAGGCAAAATCGTTTGTAAACAAAAGATCGTTTTTCATTCGACGAAAAAAACTCGCTTTAAGACGCCGCTTCAAGAGTTCGGTTTCGAAATCTACACGCGTAAATAAAAGAATACGTGAGAAAAATTTAAAAAAATACATACATCTTAAAAAATACTAGATACACATATGTATGCATATGTGTGTATAACATAATACATTTGTTAAAAAGCTTAAGATATAATCTATTTAGATTGTATTTTCAGTGGTAACAAATCTGTTCCTTACTCGCCATAAATTATAATGTCATTTTCAAAATAAAATAAATAGAAAATAATTCCTCTTCACACTTTTAATCAAAAAACTTCAGTACAACTAAAAACAAACTTTTGACTTAATATTATTTGAAATAATGTGGTTGAAAAACGACTGAAATATTACGGCGATACCTATTACGACGCTGATGATGATAATTATATACATATGCATATGTACGCACATCAAAGGAGATGGCTTGAGATGTATCCATGTGATTTGAATTTTTATCTCGTACGAAAAACGATCGTTTTGTACTACAAATGCACACACACATACATATTATATGTAAATATAATATGTAGTATATCCAAATGTCGGCCAATTTTTCCATATAAAAAAATTCCATATCCGTATCGAGTAGAGTTACTCGACTGTGAGATTTCCCTACGCATTATTATTATTGTACAAAAATCCAACGATATTTTATTGCATTTCGTCTTTCGGTTCTTATAAATATTTATGACGTATTCAGACCGATTCGATTGAGACATAATATTAGCTCTAAATAAATATACATAAGTATTATAAATCTGCTATGTATCTTTGGGAAAGAGTGATGTGTGTGATTCGAGGATATTTTTTTAGGTTTGATTAAGACTTTTTAAATGGATTGGTTTTTTTTGCGTTTATCCGGGCAATTATAAAGCAATTAGGCCAATCCTAACGATTAAATCGTAAGACTTAAAGCGTAACGGTTAAAGTTCAGCAATGTCACTGCTGTAACGGTTCTCCTGAGACATTTCTAAATACATGATTCATTATATGTTCACTCTTGGTATATTTAACATTCCCAATATTACTCGAAGATTACACGCTTTAATCGAAAAAAGGATTCAAAACATTATTTTGCGGAATATGTTTTTAATTAGTACTGAAAAAAATATGTCTTTGAAAATGAAAACATTTATTAAAAAGACCTGATTTTTTCAGCGATTGCGAAATACATAAAAAATACTTATAATGTTTCTTTGACATAAAAATTAGATCGCCAAATGCAAAAGTCTTAAAAGGACACAAAATTAAATTAAATCAATATTTTCCCATGACGTCATTATGGATCGCCCCCGAGCGACATATATGATATTAAACTTGTGTATATATACATATATACATTATAAAATTTTAATATCATATTCAAATAGTGGTGTCATGGTTGTGGGTAGAATGGTTCATGCCAATTTGACAAGGAACTGTTTCAATAATGAATTCAGATAAATTGGAAAAATCTGATGGGAAACAATACACCTGTAGCACGAATTTCTGACCAGCAGAACTACAGATAATACTGAGAATAAATTATTTTCAATCTAGGTCAACCAACGGGATCGAACCCGGCAACCTCTTGGTGGTTAACATTAACGCAACCACCAAGCTATGCTGCTGGCTAAATGTGTATGTTATGAGCATTTAGTAACAATTTTATTATAAAGAGGTTTCTTTTTAGGCTTTTTACACTAACATCAAAATAAGAAAAAAATACTAATATAAAAATAATAGAAAAAAATATAAAAATACCACTTCTGGTTGACGTGAAAATATTTTTAAAATATTAAGGTATAAAATTTTTAATTTCTATAACATATAAGAAAATTTTAGCCTGATTCGGTTAGTGCTTTGGGAGATTATTGAATTCAAAAACTTAAAAATGAGGACACCTATAAGGGTAGATACCATTTCCGGTCAACTTAAATTAATTAAATTTGAAAATATTTACGTCGTAGCGGTGTTCAAAAAATCCCCAAAAATACACAGACACACACACACACATTTTTTCTAGGTCATGAAAACGTGATCATTGATCGATTCTAATCAGTTCGAATCAGTCAATATGTCGAGTTTGAATTTTCGTATGATAATTAAACTTCATCTGTTGTTACTACGTACATAGATAAAGTAAATATATAAATACCAATCAACAATAAAATATGCATAAAAAAGATGATCACTAAATCTGTAACTAAAAAATAATTTGATTAACTTCAAAATAATTATTTAAAATAGACAGAGACATTCACTGCACTATCTGCAGGATCATCTAGAATAGATAAGATTAACAATTGTTAAAAAAATAAAATTCAGATCAGCTGTGCGACATAATGGAACTACGGTGTATGTATTTAAAATAAATGTATAGACAATTTTCAATCACTTATATTTATTATACATATGTGATATATGTAATGTATATTCTATCAAGTAGCTATGAAATTAAGTGTATGCATTTACAAATAGACAGACACCTAACACAACTTTGAATATGAAAATCGACAATCCGGAAGCTTGATAGTCATACTCAGTTTCGGAAGCGACTCCTGGTCGTTCAAAGGGTCAAATTATTGAAAAAGTTTCCCCTCCCAGGTGATTTACGAAACGTTGCGTCGTCGAAAATTCTCTAGTGATTTCTCGCTTCTCTCGCCTAATTCCGTCATTATTTAAGATTTTCGCAGTAATCTCGAGGGCCGGCTGTCCGTCTGTTTATCTGACAGGTCGCCGATTTACGCAAATGTTAATATTACCGTCTAAGTTTTCCCGCCTTTCTCCACCACCCTCACATTTTTTTTACACTTTATTATTTTTTATCTGCGCTTAGCTCCTTTTAATCCGAGCGGAACTTTCACGGAAGCCCACCATTCCGCGCAAATATTTACGTTACACCGTTAATAAAACTCACTTTCATTTTACAAGCGATTTCACCCCTCCCCCCTTCAATAAACATACATATGTGCATACATACATATATACATATGTCGGTCCAAGAAACGCCTAAGCTTTCTATTAAAGATAAAAATCTTCAACGCTGTCTTAAGACGACGCACGCCACAATTTCGACTTACGCCAAAAAAAAAAAAATGACGGAGCCTCCGACTAATAGCTTTTTTTATAAATTCCTCCTACTTTATTCCACAGATTGGAATAATTCAGATTTGGTTGGACCGATCCAGGGAGACTGCGGTGACGTCGATAACGTCACCATCGACTGTGTATCTCAGTTAAGCCTTCAAGGTAATAAATTTCAACTGGGGGGACCTTTTTAAACTTTTATTTTTACGTACCAAAACAAATAATAAATTACCAGAGCTTTCGTCCGATTTAAGAGCCTATAGAGAATTTTATAAATTTAATCTGTCGCTTATAGCGCGCCAAATTGGTAAACAAATTGGATCAATTTAAATTAATTATCCCCTGCAAAAGCTCCTCTAATAATTGCTAATATAAATCAAGTAAAGCATGCTTCGAGAGCTCAATGGTAGTAAAAATTAATCGTTCAAGCGAAAAATCGACTACACTGTATTAAAAATGGATAAAATTCCTACATCGTTCATAGGCGAAAACAAACAAAAGCACAAATCATTAGAATTTTTTCTGCAACGAAGCCGCAAAATTATAAATATGTAACTAAATTTATTGTAAGCTATTTGTTTGATTTAATAAATAGAGCCATTATAGGAATTTATAGCTTTGCAGCGAGCGAAGCCGAATTATTAAGAAGAAAAAAAGCGATTCTACCTAAGAAAGAAGGGGAAATAATTATGAGAAATTGATTGCAAACAGTTTTGCGTCGAAGATATTATTAATGGCAAAATTCAACGTAACGAGTTTATTTTTCCGAAGAAATTTCCGAAGTTATTTTTTTCAACACTTTCGATGAAGGGTTTATTTTTTATTGGTAAAAGTTTTTTATTTTTTAAAACGAACATACAACAAATAGTAGATTATTTAAAAAATTTAATGGTCCAGTAACATTATCTATTTTACACATTCATCCTTGTTATTAATAATTATAATATTTCCCAAATTTTAATGCAGTAGTTACTCATTGAGAGTCCATTTCCATTTTATAAGTAATTGATTTCAAGTTTTCAATAGAACTTGATTTTCGTAAAAATTTTGCGAAAAAATAAATTTTCTTCACATTTCACTGAACGAAGTCACCAAGTGAAAAGCTTCGAAGCTTGAAAAGTTATTGCATTTTCAACCGGTCCATAAGTAAGCGAATATATGAGGGTTCGATGCACGCCTCCATTTGGTCAGAGTCAAAGAACCAAATAGTGAGCAACTACGATCGACTCGATTTCAAAGTAATACAATTTTATAGTCTCCAAATCGAGACTGACTGAAACCCAATGGTGTTGTGATATACACTGTCGGGTAAAACGAGACCGAATGAAACTAATCAAAGAAGCAAACTGAGACCGCTTTACATTATCATAGCATATATGCAATTTAACCTCTCGGGTCTGAGAGTTTCCCGCCTATCTACATACAATGAATGTTCTCAATCTGAGACTGTAAACCCTATGTTCTTAATAAATTATGAGGTGAATAGTTTATTTTGAAATTCAACTGAAATTCGTTCTATATTTTTGATACAAATGAAATATTATAATCCTGCTTTTTATATTTAAACTTATCTGAATAATATGTAAGATGCTTGTCAGAAGTTAAGTTAATAAAAAAAAATATAAGTCTCAAACGCGAGCTTTTTTTATTATACAAAACAATCAAATAATTTTTTTTTTTTTTAATATACACACATTTATATAGTGCAAGGATTCCCAACCGGTCGATTGCGATTGCGAAGCAACATTTTGTCTATCTACATATCTTTCTATCTATTTGATATATCTAAAATAATTAATTCTATTGGATATAAAGCGGTTCATAAAAGAAAATTTATAATTATTTTGGTTGAGTAAAGGATTTGTTTTTGTCAGGTTTCGACCTATTTTCAAAATAAAGAGTTTATTGACTTGAAGTATTGACTTGTCTTTATTTTTAAATATAAGAGAAAATAATGTTCAAGGCCTAACATAAACTATCGCAATAATCTTTCCAATATACATATGTGCGAAATTTAGAATTACAGTTGATTGAACGACATTATGTTGACACAAAAATTGAAATCTTCTTATGTATATATGTATGTACGTAAATAGAAGTATATGGAATGTATTGAATCCATAAAAATACTCATACTTAAATGACGTTTTAGACATGTTCATAAAAAAAAAATACGAAAATATTTAAATTATTTTGTATCTCCAATTTTTCAATGATATTTTCAAAAAAGTCAATCACCATGAAAATTGGGATGAAAAGCAGCCCCTTACCTCAAAAAGGTTGAGTACCTTGATATAATGCATGTATGTATAGAATAGTTATGTATGTAATACAAAACATCTAATATCTTATAAATATTGTTCAAAATAAATAAATTATACAACATTACAATACTCTTATTTCAATTCAAATCTAAAAGAAAGGTCAATGTCTAGCTTTTAAAGCTTACTCAATTTATTTCATAGGCACGTATGTACGTACATATGCACATATGTAAGAGAAAGAGACCTATCCTTTAGTTAAATAGAATTTATCAAACGTAATTTATGAGAATGAAAGGTAAATATATAGCCATTGAATAATCAGATTTCATTGTTATCATATGTATGTATATATATGTACTGCTGAAATACATGTACATATATACGAATGTATGTATAATATATGAAATATGCTTGTTATAGAAAATGCACCAAAAGCGCCTAAAACTCTAATTTCATTCCTTAACATATTTGAAAACGCTTTTCTCGAACTATCGTATTCAAATACTACGTAAGTAATTTCACCGCAAGCGATATTGCACATCATCGAAGCATACAAAATTTCAATTGGGTATTTGTTCAGCGAAAATGTTAGCATTTCCTTTAAAAAGTTTTACCCACACATATGTACATAATAAGGTATATAATTTCAAAATGGAACTCAACGAGTTCTGTTGTCGAAAGCTCTCTTTCTCACACTCCCCCTGGGTCTCCCCGACGAATGTTTATTTTCATATGTTGACTGAATTAATTAAACGCAAAACGCTCACGAAGTGAAACATTGTATTAACGGACAACTTTCCCACCGTTTCGCAATGCTGGATACTGCGTGAAATTTTCCCGTTCCAAATGTTTTTCCTACACGTGCTACAAGCGGATTAACTTTTGAATCCACACGGACTAATCCTAAATTATACATTTTTAAACGACTTAAAATTAAGATTATTCCACCAGCTCCACCGCTTAGCCTACTTTAAAAATTACATATCTATTTAAAATCGCACAATTAAAATCACATAAAAATACACATCAAATAAAAATTACTACATAAAATATTCAAAAGTTGGCATATTCATCAATACAAAACATCGCATGCAATACAACTGCATTATAATTAATTATATTTACATATTCTTTGAAATGGAAATTTAGTTTGTAAAACAATTTGAATTGTAAAATTTTAGCTAAAAATGTGAAAAATTAATTTGAACAAAAAATCATTCAATTAATTATAAGACTTATCTATGTTAATCAATTCACCCGTCTTTAGAGCAAATATTTACCTTATTTAACCGACCGCTGGTTTCCACGATCACTACTTGAAATTACCACACCCGAACCCTTGTCTTTCCATCGAAGTGCACTCGTGTGTAAATTTGACCGAATCAGCACGTTCAAAATCACCTAAGTTTCATCTAAAATAACCTAAATAATCGATGGAACGAATAACAACAAAAGGATTGACATTCCTATGCATTTATAGCATACTGTATTTACGTCTATTCTACATATACATACATACATATAACACACACATATAACAGATACACGACCGGTTAACTATCCAATAGATCAAGGATGATAAATGTGTCCAATTAATTAAGTCACATGTAGGTCATATATTTAATATTAATTAAAACGTATATCCATATTAAATTTATGATATATTCTTGTGTTAATATTTACTTCCTTAGATCTACATATACATATGCATATGTATGTATGTATATCGAAAATTTAATGTCACACTAGCAGCTGTCACTAAGAAACTAGCTTATTATCAAAAGCTATTAAAATTGCCGTCAACTATTTTGCTACTTGTGACATACGTGACGAAAATGTTGTTGCGTTATCTGAAGAAATATAAAAAAATAAACTTTCATATATGTGTTTTTCTTACCTTTTATATATGCTTTTGATTAGTGAAGTTCAACGCTTATGATTTGGTTTAAATATTAGTTGAAAATTAGAAATATTAAGTATTTTATTTATTACACTTACACTAATGAATTTAACTAGATGAAAATTTACGCAATTGAAACATTAATTTAAATAGTAGTTTATAACACATGCATTCACTTACATAAATAAAGTAAAAAGCACTTTGCAGTTAAAGTTCATTTCAAAATAAAATCTAATAAGTACTCGGAGAAACTAGATAATAATCTCACGTTTGTGATTGTTTATCAATAAAGTCTGCGAGCGATTGATTTATTTAGCGCGACGAATTTGTTGTGAATTATCATCGAGATCAAACGCAGAGAATCTCATCGGAAAATTCAAAAAGTTTTCCCAAGAAACGCAACAACAGGATGGCGTGGTCCAGGAGTAGACGTACGTCTACAACGAGAGGCAGCCGCCGACTGTGGTAACGTCTGATGAAAAGCGTTCTCGGAAAATCGGAAAAACCAGGCGGGCTGTCCCGGTCCATTGTCGTATTTATTTTGTACTAGATGAGGTCATTAACGCGAACGAAGATTCTTCTCGTTCCCTTTTTTTTTACTTACAGTCGCTTGTATTCTTTAGCAGACGTAATTTCATCCGCTTTAATTAGTTTTCGGTGTACGATTTTTGAACGCTTCCACGCAGTCAATGTTCTCTTTCTACAAACATTTCATCGAGTAAAATTTAACTATCCTTTAAAAAATATAGGCTAAACGGCCGAGCCCAATATCGTTTTAAATTAACAGTCACGTTAAAGGTTGAAGGGATGCTGTGTCTCTACCATCGATCGATCGTATTATGTCGACGGAAATTCAACGTTGGATCACACTAATGAAAGGTGAACCGTTAAATTCGTGATTTGCGTCACAATGTTTTATTTCATTATTTTAAATATAAAGCAAATTTAAAATCCTTGAAGAAAAAGGGGTAATATCCTATTAAAGACATTTTATGTTATACAATATATTAAATGAATATTACATACTTTGACGTACTATCTATGATTCAGAGAGTGTTATTATAAAATAGTAACAATACTATCGACAGCTCCGATCTTAATTTTGCCTTTACTAATAGAATTTTGAAATTTAATTGTAATAAACTTCTTTGGTTGATATGTCTATTTTAATAGTTTCAAATCAGAAATTTTAATAAAAAAAACGTGAAAATTTCCATATTTGTACATACGTAGATTTTTAATTATCTAAAATTTCATATCATACATGTGAAAAATAAACAAAAGCCAGTTATTGTGACTCAGCTGAACCAATATAGCAAATGAAATCGCATAATTTTTTATTACGTTCATAGCAAAAGTTATCTGGCACGATATTTCTTTTATAACCCTGCTATCCAATAAAAGAACTTTTTAATTGAGTACGTTTTCCATTTTTTAATCATTTACTTAGATAGATTTTTTAAATATATAGTATTTTATAAATTTCCCTAGTAACTAAATAAAATAATTCATCATCCATCAGATGACATAAACACGTGTGAAATGTAACTGTTATGAATTTTTTTTTAAAATAACTTGTTGGGGATTATGAACGATTAAAAAACACATCATCATACATATATACATATAATATCGCCTTTCTGTGGGTCTGTCTGTCTGTCCGAGATAACGCTCGCCATACTATATGAGTCGTTTTTATTTGAAAAACATACATATGTACGTAACAGCTAAGTCACTGCCAACAAAAAGTATACGAATATAATAACAAAAGAAAAAGACTTCTTTGTATACAGTTTGCTTCCAATATTTTCTCTAGGCAAATAGACGGCGCTAAATCTCGGAGAATTTATCGCGATCTATTGAAAATTTATTTCATTAATTAATTTTTCTATTGGAGTTTTATATTGCTTATATGTATGTAGGTAGTTTTTACCATTTTTTTCATATTAAACAATTAAATATAAATAAAAAATATTTAAAAGGTATTAAAAAAAAAATTCAACCGCGTGCATATCGAACACAGGGCTGACACATTTATTTTAAAAAATATATATATATATATATTTAATAACATAATCTGCCAACACCCATGCGACGATATTTCATCGGGTACAACACTAGTTAAAGTATATTATTATACATATATAATGCAATACATGATCTTCGGATATTTGTCATATTAATCACAAATATCTTTCAGAAACTACACGTTTCACAACCATATAAAACTTACAAAGTTCAATATAAGTATATTGGAATTAAAATGTTAACACGCGTTTTCTATACATAAAATATGCTTTTGTTATTCCAATACCATTAATGAAATTAAAACAAAACCTTCTGGTTACTCCCACGAGAGCAACACTAAGCTAAAATATAAAATGGAAAAAAAATAATATTCACGACGTAATAAATAAAATATAAATAAAAAACCTGTTTTACGTAAAATCAACTAAATACACATAAGGAAAGAATTTCGTTAAGTTTGTCAGCTGATCCTCAAGGGAAGGCGGGGGATGGGGAGGTTGGTTGTTCAATTTTTAACACTTGTATATGCTAAAAAAAATCGCTAGTTACTGTGCTGGACGCCAAGCGTCCAGCACACTAGCTATAAAAATCATTTTATCGTGTATTAAACATCGAAATAAGTGCAAGAAATGAAAAAATAAATGGCTGAAGCAGAGCCGTTATTCCAAGGCAGATATCATTCTCACACTGACTGTTGAGCGTGGCGCGTACTAAATACCCCTTCTCACAACTGTGAGGCACGTGGACAAGGTACTTCCCGCGAAAATAATTCTTTTGATATTATCATTTTTTTGTTTCATAATGACATAATTCGAATTATAGAAGTTTCGATGAGGTTTACATAAATTATGAAGACCCTGCATTCAGTATATTTGGAGAAATAGAATAAAATATAAGTCCTGGTCACTCGCTATCCATCACCTTCAATTTCACTTCAAAATCATATCATTACTCTAGCCTTTCCTATATTATTTCCTAACATGCCTACATCTTATTGATAAAAATTAATTATGTTTATATTATATTTTACAAATATATCGTCTTTTGTATACGAGCTTACAATGGACAAATGCTGCTCGTATACACATACATATATAATAAATCCTTTAGAGACCAATATAAATTGGGTATAAAAGTTACGTCAAATAAACCTACCCTATTGTTGTGATGAACTTTCCATGTAATCCCACGATATTATTACACCTTCATATGTATGTACATAATAAGTATTTTCAATTTAATAACAGTCAACTAACATATTTAGAAATTATCATGTTTTACTCCAAAATAGCGTCAATATAATACATACTTGTAGTATATGTACTAACTTGTAATTTTTTCCCCCGAAATGCAACGAAGTATGAACATTTTTTACGCTTGCGAAAAAGCACCATAAAATGTACACCTACATACAATATGTAGGTATAACGCAATTTTTTTTTGTTCTCAGTGTACCACAGAGAAAAGGTTGGTCGGTCGGGTAATTTGCACTCTTGGCAGAGAGATGAAAGATTGCAAATTTATTATCCGTAGAGGCTGTTTCCGGTTGAACTCCTTTCACTGAAGGAAATCTCATCGGCACTTAAACGAAACGCGGAAGTTTTCATCTTCCTCTCGTTCCTCTATTTTAACGCGTAAAGTTTTGGGATTTCCTTAGCAATTTTCTGATTAAGTCATCCACTCTCGTTCGACTCACAGACTAGAGCGAACTAGTTTTACAGTTTAAACATCTTCCCTAAGCAGTCGTTCGGTAAACACATCCACCGAAACCGAAGTGTGCATCATTTATTTTTGTGGCGTATTGATTATACCGTAAACACATTCAACCCTGATCAGATACAGAAATATAATACTACTCAGACCCAATTACATTCTCACTTCAATTCTAAGAGAAAAGAGATTGAAGATATGTACGTACAATAAATTCAAATAAAAAAGAACAATAATATCCATTGAGAAAAAAATGTCTATATTCAGTAAGATCAATTTTAAGTCTATATATAGTAAAACTTGTAAAAAAAATAAATATATTGGTTTAAACTAATTGTCAAATTCAAATAAAAAATTGCGACCTAAAAAATGTCAGTAAACAATATTCAATATCTATTCAAATGACTCAAAGTCACCAAATAACTTAAGCCCCCAATCTAATCAAGTCTTCTTCTCAGCCGTAGAATATCCCACAGTGATTTTTTTCTGAATGCGTCCAAGGGAATTGTCTGGAAAATAAGTCCCGACAAATACATATTCAAATACCTACCCATAGTTGCAATTTTCGTTGCAAATCGCAATTCAAAGAAATATCGAAATAAGTTTACAAATTGACTAGACCGAAAAAATAAAAATATTAGTTATTTTGAGTAAAATCAAGAAGATCAACTTTTATATTTTGTTTGTATATAGATATACACATACATACTTGCATATAAGAATATGATATATAAGATTATAAATCTATATTCATACAGAGAACTATCATCGTTCTTTGTGATACATATCTAAGATTATTATTTTCACATAAAGTAATCCTCCTTATTTTTGCTCCATCAGCTACTCAATAATATAATGAAAATCCGCTTTCGACATGGCGATTTGGAATCGCAGAAAAATGGGCTTTCATTCAATCAGTCAAAGGTTGTGTGGTGCAAATGTCATGGGCCCACCTTTGAGCCAATTTTGGGGGCCTACTCAATTACATTTGTTCGAGGCTTGCTATTCTCGGGGCCCTTCCGAGACCTCAGACCGTGAACGAGGAAACAAAATCGAGACCCTACAGATCGTATTATACATATGTGTGTACATACGTCTGTGTGTATTTGATTCGGTGAATTTCAACGTGTACGTGGTGGTATTCATTTGCGAGAAAAACGACTTTCATCGTCGACACAAGTGGGTCTCAAAGAAATGAAAATCGATGAAAGGTTTCGAAGCGAATCAATCAACAGAGTAATTCAATACAGTAATTGAAAATCAATTTTGTCAGTGAATGAATCTAAGCGATGGATTCGATTGTGTACACAAAGTGAGCTTAAGACTTATGTATACACACATACATATATATATATATATATATATATATATATATATATATATATATATATATATATATATATATATATATATTTTACATATACAAACACAGCATTTTAAAGTATGTACATACGGTTCATTTGAAAATAAAATAAACACGTAGAAACACTTGGAACTCTGCCTATCCTGTAAACTTCACAAAATCTTAAGTTTGTACGTAGGGAGTTCTTCTGCCAAGACGATTGACGATGTGTATTGAAACTTCAGAAGCTGGCAGTTGACTAAGATGGATTAGATGGACTTCCAATGTTGATATATGAAAATTCTGATCAAAAATATATTCGATTTCAAATTTTGGCATGTATGCAAATCTGAAGAATATAAAATTTTCGAGATTAAATTTTAATCACTGTAAAATCAACTGTAAACTACAAATGCATGTGATAACAACTTTTCTAAGATTATCTATAACTTTGTACATATGTATGTATTAGACGAATATTTCATAAATGAAACCAATCTTAATAAATAAACTGTCACAAGAAAGATTCACAAATATGACGATGTCCAAAATATACTCAAATAATTCAATTAAGAAGAACTACATCCAAACTTAATAAACATAAGATTTTTTTTATGTTATTATCATTTCCTTCATACATTCCTTGTCTATTTGACATCAATTTGTGTATTTATATATGTTCGTATATACATGTTTACTTTCATTAATTCGATGGGCGTCGAAAAGCACCCTTAAATACCCTTTCCTTCAGAAACCACATCATTATCCTTACCCTTTTTTCCATCATAGCCCCTTGGGATAGCTACCAGAAACCATTGAAAACTACCGCCCTAGTTAGTCTTTTATAATAATAATTACTGTAAAAAAATTAAATTCAATATTTAATTAAAATAAACCATCAAGAAATACAAATTAACATAAATGAGATATTAACATACAATAACATAATGAATAATGATCACTCAATCTGTAGCAATTAGAATATACTGAAAACGTATTTTGAACTAAATATATGAATGATTATTTATTTATCTATATTTAAATTATATCAGGAAGGCCTAACAGATAATCCCAATGCACCTTACTGGCCAGAAATATGGTACATTTCATACAAGTATTATAAGTATTATACAAAGTACATACATACAGATCATTTGACATCCACAGATACATCTATGGTCAAATATGTAAATTTGCAGCATTCTTAAACAATTTAGCGAAATTAAGTAAATACAGATCAATTAAGATACTCGGAGGCATTTGTAGTCAAATTTGTGAATTTGCAGCATTTTATACAACTCATACACACCTATATATACTAACTTGAAAAAACTGCATGCCATAAATAATATTCCGTTAGTTACAGACGTTACTAAAAAACTAACCAGTAGATTCTATGACAGAATCACTAATAACCATACTAACACACTTGTGAAGAGTCTCGGTGATTACAACAAAATGTCTATACCCTTCATGTAGAAACACAGATTACCTAAACATGATCTGCTTTAGATCGTTGACTTAAGAGAATCTTTAATAAATATCATGTATTAGATGTATTATGAGCATTTATAAGAATTGTAAATAGGTATTTGAGCTCTTTTTCTTATTATGCTGTACATTAACATTAGAATAATATAATACTATGATTACTAAAAAAATAATTTAAAAATGTAAAATAGAAAATGATGAGTAGATCAGTAGCTATTAAAATAGATAAAATATGTATTCTGAACATAATTTATTAATAATAAAAATCATTAAAAAATCAAAATACAACTCATAGAAATTTGAGATTGCTGAAAACTCAAGTTTTTGCAAGAAGATCGACCAAGTTGCCAATTTTTGGCAACTTTAATAAATCGGCAAATTCTAATAGGAAACGATTAACCTGGAGTCACAAATCCAAGGTCTGGCCAGCAGAAACTAGTAGGATTTGAAGCCGTGATCACTTTGTTCAAAGCATTATATACTAACCACTGGTCTATTCTACTGGTTAAAAGCATACCCAGTAGCATAGCTCGGTCGTTAAGCTTCCGCCTAGCACCGAGAGGCGCCAGGTTCGATCCCACGAGCTGACCTTGATTGAAAAGAATTTTTCTGAGTATATCTCTAGTGCTGCTGGTCAGACTTGGATATTTGTGACTCCAGGTCGATCGTTTCCTATCAGAGTTTGCCAATTTTTCTGATTTCATTGTTGAAATGGTTCCCGATTAAATTGGCTAAAAACCTTTTTACCTATTATTTCACCACTATTTGAGTACAATTAATGTACAATTCATAGGTGTCTCCTTAATTACGAGTATTCAGTGTCTCGTAATTCATTGACTTGTGTAATAAAAATGCTACATTGTTTGTAATTGGCCAGGAAGGCGCATTGGGGTTTACCTGTAAGGTATTCCTATGAACATATGTAAAAAAAATTTTTTTTCAAGAAAGTGACTCCATTTGATCTTCAAAAAAATACATACGTATGTATATGATATCGCAATTGAAAAAAATCCCATTACAAAGACGTCAACTTTGATCATTTCACTAAAAGCATTCATATATTCCGAAACGCAACGACTCAAAATGAAAAGCTACATACATTAAATTTATAATCGCCCATATTTGTGCCTCACTCTGCTCGTGAGTGGTAATTAGTCTAGTCGTTTTTCCATACACGTGATTTTGAAGACCTCGTCAAGCAACCGCCATAACCATTGAGAAGTGAAGAAGACTTTCGACGAGAGCGGAGAGATTCCCCCTACCGTCAACCCCACCATCAGAATCATATTTTTCCCATACTCATCAGCTCGTACCCTCATCACGAGGCTGTCGGACAACTTCAGCGCGCGTCGTCGTCTCGATTCTGCGAGACCTCAGAGAGTAATTTTCTTCAAGTCATTCACACCCGAGACCGAGGCATGGACCTTCCTCATTTCTAACATGAGACGACTGACGTCCGTTTGTGCCCTCAGAATAATCTCGAAACGGATCTAATTGCACGGACAGGTCCCTGTCGTCGATCGGCCGAAATATATCCCCTCTAATTATTATCGATTGAAAAAATATATTTGTATAAAGATAACAATTGTATTTTACTGTGAAGAAAAAGCAAGAATAGGCTGCTACTTCCATTTGATAGATCTTCACCCAATTTATTTATGTCACTTAACCATAATCGAAAGCTTACAGATATGAAATTGCATTGAACAATTTGGAGAAAAACATGATTCAGCTTGAAAGTTCTTAGATAAGTTTTCGGGTAAAAAATAAAAATATTTCTATTAGTTGTAGTCAGGGCTATATAGTCGGTTCAAAATTTAACGGCTCTAACTCTGACACCGAATGCATCTTGAACGACTTTAGTAAGATCGACTTTTCACTAAAAATTGACATGTAACCCAATTTATTAAACTATTGGTAAAATAATAGGTATAGATACAAAACAAGTACATTAATTTATTGTATACGTGTGTATGAATTATTCATTCGAGAAATAAATCAATGAGAAAAGTGAGAATCAAAAAAAGTATGAGACGGAGGAAACAATCGGTTTTGGCCACAACACAGCAACGATTTCATTTATAATGTAGTTCAAATTCATGATTATTATAATGAAATTACTTAATTTCGATTTATTGGTGGATTTAATTCAATAAAATTGAAGACATGCCGTTATACCTTTAAATGAAAGAAAATAATAAATAGAAATTCGGGTCGGCTGTTTTTTTTATGCCTCTGACTCCAACTCCACAGCCCTGGTTTTTAGCAAAGCCTAGCAAGCCCATTAGAGTAGTGCGTCTTTTACACATCGCGCACAAAAAAAATCTAGCACGAAGCAAAGATTTGTACGTACAATTTTTTAAAGAAACTGCTAGGAAGGATTTTCTCCTTGGATAGACTGCCAAGGACAGAAGCCCTTCAGTCACGGTTGTTAAGCCCCCATTAACGATGGAATCAGGAGTATATACAAAAAAATACACTTAACACCGTTTTTGATTTATTTTTTTAAGGATATAGTGCATCTCGGCTTAGTTTCTATAAATCATATCTATAAATCACTAAAATTTAACCAGACATCTAAATACGTATCAATACAACATTTTACTTTAGATTCTTCGTACATATATACATTTTTATATAGTTAAGGAGAATACATACGAAGGGCTTATGTATAATATAATTTATGTAACACATTTGGAAATTTTATACGTTTATTTCGTGGTGGGTAATGTGTCTGCTGGGTTATTCATCGAACTCGACTGCATTGCCGTCAAATCTGATGCAGAGGTTCGATTACACTTTTGCCCCCGTATAGGATTTGACGCATCTGTTTGATGCTCTAAATCCAAATCGCAGTATTCAAAAAAAAAATTAAAAACCACACTTCCACACCAGCATACATATACATATTTATCGCGAGTGTCTAAAGCAATATGCCAAAAGCCTGTTACTGTAGTCGCTTGTTAATTCTCGAAATGTAATTTTGGTCCTGTCGTCTATATCCCTCTATTTGCTCGTTGAAGTTAAGCGATCTGTGAAATCGAACAATACATCATGCCTAACCGTTCAATTATCCAGAATTGAAAACGCCAAATCGTTGAGAATTTTATTGTTATTATTAATTTTGCACAAAACTCTCGATTGATTTTATACAATAAAATATTATTTTGTAAACGTCACTAAGTTTCAAACAAAATATTTTGATTGTAATCTTTCAATTTAATTATTTTGACAAATTATTATTACTAAAGTTTTCAAAATTTAAGTAAATATAATTGGACTAAGACTTTTCCATTCATTATATTCGGATTAATGTTATTAAAATCATATTATTTTAGATTAAATCTGAAGGAATAACAACGACTCACTGAACCAATTAACTTACGAAACTTAAAAAAATACGAGAATGAAACGATAAGACTAATGAAAACATTCCAAAAATCAAACATACCATACACTTAAATTGATTAGCATCAATGTAATACTTTATTAATTTAATATCCTTTGAATAAAAGCTCTTTGTGAAATTAATACTTAGTATCGAATCGATCATACATAAATAAATAAAATAAATAGAAAATCGGAAAAAATACTCCACGACAGAGAGTGACTATGAAGAAATGAAGATATATTGCTTAAAATTTATAAATTCTCTACGTAATACAGAAAGCAAAATTACGAAAAATAAAACTAAGTGAACTTTTCCAAGATTTATCTGAATTAGATCCGATGAATTTAGATAAGCCTATCCGATTTCCCACAAAACCACTTACTAGTACGTACACGTAGATAGACACTAACGTACATGCGTGTTCATGATTGTCATAGTCATGTTACTCTATCTATGTATTCGTATATTCGGTATACGAAAAATACTTTATTCAATACAACAAATGTATGTTTCTCGCCTTGGACGAAATACTCATCCCTAAAATAGCGTAATACATAATAAATTACACAAAATTCTTCCATCGTAAGAACATATGTACATGCATGTTCGTGTTTTGATCATGCAAAGTCCGTATAACATTATATTTATAAAGCACGACAAAGAAATCCCACACGACACTCGGATGAGATTTATGGAGAGCAGGCTGTGAATATCTAATAAATTGAGCTATTGGCTTTACAAAGCTTTATATTTAACAACATCGTAAAATTTATACCACACCGAAAATTCACAAAAACACGCTCAAATAGCAACAGTGAAATCAATCGAATAAAATACATTACTTTAACGCATACATATAATATTACATTAGAATGATTGTAAGTTGTCTGAAAAAATAAAATATATCTTCTTAAGCTGTCCAATAAATAAAAGTCTCCTTTTGAAAGTAGCATAATGTATATTTTTCCTTTAATATGTAGAGTAGGCATAAAAAATTAAATCTCGACTAAGTTGGCGCGATTATTTATTTTTTATTTAAATGACACTTTCAAGGTTGAGACATAATTTAAAATTTCTTATGCTTATTCTACATCCCAAATCGAAATAAAAATGTGTAAAAGATTTACATTTATAGGAAAACCAAAAAAATATATATAAAATTTTTCAACAAAGTGAACGCCACTTTTGAACCGATACATATAAGCATATTGTATTGATAAAGTTAGTAGAGGCGAAACATTCTTTCGTCTCATTGATCCAATCATAGATTTGTCGGCTTTGTTGTATTCAACCATTTGACCCTTCCATTGAATTTTCCACTCGGAAAAATCCAACATAGTACGCACGCAAATTTTAAACACCCGGAATATCTGAACCACATAAAAAACGTACGCATATTATGCGACACGAGATCAAACAACCACTCTCCAAATACACATATACATACATATAATACAAACAGGCCCAGCTCGAGGGTGTATGGGGGCCCTAGGCAATGCAGTTTTCAGTGCCTTCCCCCTTATCACTTTATTTTTTTTAAACAATAAATTTTATAACAGGTTCATGGCCCGTTATAATTGAAAATGATATAAGTCCACTTTCCTTATTTCGAGACATCTCTCGCGAAACAGCAAATATAATGTTTTGCGTTTAACAAATATTTAAAAATACTGGTGGCCTGTAATACCTTTATTCTGCTTTTCCGAGATTCTGGTCATATCAAATTAAAGGAAGTGAAAACAATTTGTGAACAAGTCAAAGAGAAAAAGTGTTTTAAGATGTGAAAATTGGACTTCCGCCACTTGAAAATAAAACGGCTTACATGTTGAAGAAAAATATATTAAGAAAAAAAAAAATAAAATTATAATATTTTATAGTCAGTATTTTACTTCGAGTAGAAAAATTAAGTTTATATATTTATTTATTTAGACAATTTTAGCTAGTTAGCTAATTTTAATACATATTGCTATTTTAATTTAATACCTACTTAATTACATAACTTCAAAGCCATAAATATACTAAACTTATATGCACTCTCCTTCACAGATGTGTCTCCTCGCAAAAATGCATCCACGGTCTTAGAAGACCTGACGCACTCAGAGAGGGCATTGTACAATGTACATACATGAGCACACTCCAGTAAAAGACACCACCAGCTGTCTTTTTTTTTACTCTACCTACAACTAAATCGTTCATATTTCTAGTATAATAACTGAATAAGTTAAGTTTTAAGTTTGTAAATGAAGTTTAAGGTGCACGCAGATTATATTAAAAAAAATGGCAAAAAAAGTTGGTGTACTTTGTAGGTTAATAAATTTATTAAGTATAAAAAGCAAAATATTAATATATAATTGTATTGTACGGCCTCATACTGTATATTGCGTTACAGTGCTCAATCTATTTAGTGGATTTTTTATTGATAAACTGCAGAAAGTGCAGAATAGAGCAATTCGTGCAATTTTGAATGCGAGGAAACGTAAGAATGTGAGAAGTTTTTTTGATGAATTGAAATGGTTGGATATTAAAAATAGTCTTAAATTAAGCACTTTAAAATTTGTATATAAGCTAGATAAGAATATATTACCCAAATATTTTAATAAGCATATAATTAGGAATAGAGATATACATACATAATATTATAAAACTAGAATTAGGAAGAAATTAATTATTAGATAAAGTAAAGAAAGCAAAAACTGCAGGAGGTGTTTTCCACAGAGGTGTTCAAATATACAATGCCCTTCCTGAGAGCATTAGAGGTGCTAGTAACATTGATGCTTTATTGAGGGGTGTTAATGGATACCTTTGTGGAAGATGACGTAATTATATATGTAAGTTTAATAAAATGCTATGTTTGGAATTATTTTATATTATTTTAGGGTTACTAATTATAGTTTTGTTAATTTTATTAACTATGTTATATTATAATTGTTAGTTTCAGTTCAAAATTGTTAATTGTGAAATAATTCATTATAAATTTTCTATTTAATAATAAATAAATAAATAAGTTCAAAGAAAACCGTAATTTTTTCAATTTTATAATAAAAAAGTAGCGGCGCCCCTTAGCTATGGTGCCCGTAGACACGTGTCTAGTCTGATGCCTCTTTGAGCCGGCCCTAAATACAAATCATAATTTTAAATTAACATGAAGAATACACATGTGTTCAATTAAGTACCCTCCCCCCCCTCCCCATTCGTAATGTCTACAAAGTCCCAACCGAACCAATTTTTCCCACGGAAAAGTTCAGTCTCGACACGAGCCCTCAAACTACACGTTTAAACATTCAAACGTCTGTCGAACGAGACGCACGTTTTCTCCGAGTTTCGAATCTGCGGTTTGTTATCGTCTGTGAGGGTATGTTACTCTCCGGTGGCGTCACGTAGACCTGCACCAGCCGCTCCTTGGCCGTTAACCGAAGCTGTAAACCGAGACCTTATTAAACGTTTCGTGTAAAATCGTCCAGCCTCGGCGATTCTCAAACTGTGCCGCTCGACCACACGTGAATATATAATATTATACACCTACATATGTATGTATATCACGACACACATGTCGGTTCATGCGGCATGCTGTTGTGGTCTGCTTTGAATTTATTGTGTTCAATTATCACACACGTACTACACACACACACACACACATACACAGTACAGTTTTATTAAACTACTAGTAGAAATACTAGACTTAATTAACCAAAAGGGAATTTGCAATAATAATAACCATATAGTTTAATACTTATTGTATCAACAACGGCTCTACTGCCTATGCTGTATTATATAATTATGAGCTATGGACGTGCACATTCGCTCTATTGTCACGGATATTCCATAAGATCCGTCTTGTTGAAGCGTGTGGAATCTATTGTCGATTTGGGTATCACTTTTGATCCTCAGCTCACCTTTCACAACCATATCAAAAAAGTCGCTGACGTTTCCTTTCGTCGACTTGGATTTGTTTTGAGATATGCAAGATTATTCTCCAATCCTTTGTCTTCTCGCTTGCTTTTCAATTCGCTTGTGAGAAGTAAGCTAGAGTATAATGCGATTGTGTGGAATCCGCATGAAGCAAATTACTCTCTGATGATTGAGAAAGTGCAAAAAGCATTTCTTCGTTTCCTATATAGGAAAGAATATGGGTATTACCCATGTCTCTACCCCACTCCTTTCCTTTTGGGCATGCTTGGGTATAATTCCCTTGAACTTCGGAGAAACTTCTCATTAATTCGTTTCGTTCTCCTGCTCTTACGTGGTAATACGTCATGCCCGTTGTTGCTGGAGCAGTTGGGGCTTTATGTCCCTAATCACTATGTGCGTGGTAGACATCATCATTTGTTGGCTGTACCTCCTGCCCGCACAGTCCTTTTTCGAATGGCTCCTATTCCAAGAGCTATCCGACTTCTTAATGAAATCGTTGCTGCCGAGACTGAATGTGATATTTTCCACCTTAGTGAGCGTAAATTGTCGGAAATTACTCTAACCCATTTATCTGGTAGTCTGCGCTCATCATTGTTTTCATGATTGATTGTGATTTATGAGTGAAATTTTGATTAACTCTCTTCCATTTGGGCCTACAGGGATGTTTTGTATTTGTAGTTGTTTCTTACATATTTATTGAAACTGGCTGTAGGTGCAAGGCATTCCTTATGCTATATTTTATTTGATATTTTTACTTTATCTGTTATTATTAAATGCTATTTTTTATGTATGTATGGATGTATTTATGTTTATGTTTAATTGTTATTTTGTTTTTTTTTCTTTTTTGTGTTATATTTTTTGACCATTGTGGCGCTTTAGGAATTCCTGTTATGCCACAATGGTCTGTTTAAAATAAATAAATAAATAAATAAATATACATATGTATGTATACAAATATAAATGTTGTTACGTGTATGCTGTTCTTCAGGATAATTTTATTTGAAAGAATATGTATGTATTATTGGAATTTGATGCATAATTTAAAACGTATGCTTCAGTATGAAATTAACCGTTTATACGTACAGAAAAAATAATTTCATATTACAAGAGATAAAAAGTATTATATTTTATGCTTATATGTATCATACAAAGAGAGCACACTCATCACAGTAAAAAGCAAAACATATTATTTTATAATTTTATCAAAACCGTTGTATTGTACGTTTTCATTTGAGAAAATCTCGTAAGCGGTTCGTTCCGCCTTTATAACTTTAAGAATTTCCTCAAAAATGGAATTTTCTCACAAGAATCTCCCAAAGCTGTTATATAATAAATTTATGTATGTATATGTGTATGATTTCTGCAATTTTTTCATCACAATTAATGTCATATATATGCATATAAATGGCTTTATTACTTTAAACATAAAACACATCAAAGCTAGCAAACGATGAAAACTTCGGTCTTTTAATTACTAGCTGGATTCATTCATATTTTACACTGTATACATATGTACATACATACCAATCTATGTATTTATAATCGACCCCTTATCCAAACTACATTAATTCATACATCTCCCCTTTTATCGACAGAGGGTTAAAGCCACTACATTCGTATGAAATACACTTCAAATTCCTTTGAACTTTTGTTATTTACCCTTCAGTAACAATTTCAAACGAAACTACATACATATTTAATACAAAATGTATATTGTATGAATACATAAAAAAAAACGAAACCACAGTCGTTATGAAAACAAAAACCTCCATATGTATGTACATTTGCTTCAAACTTAAAATAAAATCATACATAAAATACAGTGATTCATTACGGTTTTTAAAAAATAGGTAACAAACATAATAAATTAATTATGGAATATAAATACATACATACAACGAGGTTGTTTAGAAAGCATTTTTAATTAAATTTAATTTTTGAATGAACATATGTTCATACAAACATCGATTTTTCATTTATCCGTTGGTGGAATTTCGACTTTGTTAAACGTGGCCCGATTCCAAAAAGTTTCCGCATCCCTATACTCTAATATTTTTTTATGTATTACGATATGAAAATGCTCCATCCGGTCGTTGGAAATTCGAACGAAACTATTCAAAGTTTTTCACCACGGCGTTCTATGGCGGTATTTTCTTTGTTATAGCGTATCGTTCGCGGACAAAATAAACGATATAACATACATCCGTCCCTTGGGGTGTCACTTCTCCATAAAAAGTGACATTATAACCGGAAAATTCTTCGCGACTTTCACAGCAATCGCACAAGTTATAAAATCGTTATCGCGCGTTCAAGTCTCCTCGCGTCGAGAAAAACTGTTCAATCGTCCCCTCGCTTTTCCGACTATGGATATTGAGACATATAAGTGACTGATCCAAGACGGAATATGTTTGTACCCCACTTACTCGACAACACACGTATAAAATATACGTATAAATTTTTCCCACCTCTCGGCAAGTTCGATTTCTTTTCAGCCGAATGTAAATGTAAGGGAAACTTTTCTTATTAAAGATTTTGCCGTTTGATAAAATTTCCCTTTGCCACTCCACTTTTTTTCCATAGCTCGCGCTCCACCACTCGTTACCGAGAATGTTAAGGAAAACATTGATTTAAAAGTTGAATCTCTCTTCTCTCCCTTCGCCCTTCAGGCCTTCATTCCCGCGCAAACCCCGATGCAAATTTGTTTTTGCGTATTAAGGATGATACCGTACGGATTTTACGTCTTTATCCGGAAAACTCATATTTATTACGACGACCGCCTTCTATGTATGTATACTGCTTCAATTAAATTTTCGTATTTTTATATCCCGTATAAAATATTTTTATATTTGTTTTTATTCATTTGCATTTAGCTCGCTTTTACTTTTAAGTACACGTGGAATTGTAAAAACTCCATTCAAAAAAGACGCTCCGTTTCCGACACTCATTCCTTTGAGTTATTAATATCTACATATACAAACTTAAACGATACTTGCATACTTTCAAAGTATACACAAATATTTATAATATACGAAATCGATGATACGTCTTCATCGTTTTTTAATCAAAAAATGTTTGAAAATCGATTAATAACGACCAATATAAAAAAAGCTCGCTTTGAAACACCAAAAATGATTTTAAACTTTTTTAATATCGAATCTCATTTTCGAATGAAATGAAAACCTACATAAAATGGGTATTAAATTTCATTTATATAAAAGTTGAAGAATATTAATGACCAAATCAAACATTAAAGAGAAATTCAACAAAAAAACTTATACAATATAAGAAATATAAAAACGGACGCGTCAGCCAGTATGGAGATTTAAAAAAAAAACGAATTTTAGAATGCCAGGATTATATGTTGTGCCTAGAGGTATTTAATAAAATAAATACACGCAAATGAGGCGCACAACCAATCACCATGACTAAAGTGGTCCACGTGGACTAAATTATTGACCAATTAGAGCAACAACGATACACTCTGACAAATGGGTGCATTTAAGCATCCGCTTTAGGGATGTGACTTGAAGACCATTTGTGTGGGGTTTTAGGGAAATCGGGAGGTGGATCGTCTAACATGTGCTCCTGATATTGAGCACCTGACTTGCAACGGGCGACGTAAGCGTCAGATGCGCTGCGCGGGAGCGTATACACATTCACACATCATTTCGAATAGATAAACGGGTTAGATCAGTGAGCGTGTAATGCGTGCACTCAACCTATTTTAATTTATAGGTGCGCGCGCGCACCTTACCTAACAATACATCATATTTATAAAGACGGTAATCTGTCTGTGTGTGTGTGTGTGTGTGTGTGTGTATGTGTCCTAACTCTCGCCGAACATAATGAATGAATCGATAAAAATCGATAAATTCATTATTCGTCGAGTCGACTTTGCCGCGACTCAAACCACTCATCTCAAATAGCCTGAATATATGTCTAAATTGAGCTAATGGTCACGAACCTCACGCCAAATCCAATTCTTCATTTCGCCTTTTTTTTTTTAAACATTAATTGAAATATTGCTTCTCGCCATATAAAAATACGTAATTTTAATAATTTCATTTAGCGAGGTTTTGAACCATTTTTTTCAATATTTATTTTTAATTAAATTTAAATTTAAATTTAAATTAATTATATTTTGACGATATTCGAGAAAAAAAATTGATTTCATTCACCGCGGGTGCCGGGAATCGAACCTCGGACCCTCCGATCCAAGCACGATGTGATCACAAACCCGCGCCGAACGCCATATCCTCGCCCAGAATACGTGTTGTAAATACACATCATATGTACATATATATGCACGTAATTTGTTATGTGTAATAATAATATTCAACGTTACGAGGTCAATGACCGTTTGTGTATAATCGGAAAATATTACATTTTGTTAACGTTAACTTTAAGAATTGAAAATGATTACAAATAAAGAATTGAAAACAATCTATGAGAGTCTATGAAAATAACGGTTCCGGGATTTTTTTTAGCCAATAATTTTATACCCATGCGATGATATTTCATCGGGCTATTCACTAGTTAATATATAACATATAACTTTATTTAAATTCGTGTATCAATTGCTTTGCAAAACTATCCGTTAAATTCAACGGACACAACATTAGTACAATATAAAAACAACATATATAAAGTATTATACCATAACCTTCATATTTTTTGATGTAAAAAAATAAATAAATTACATAGATACATATGTAGAAACAGTTAAATTTCTTTAAAAATAAATTATTAAGACGATTTAATTAATCAATAATGGGCTATACTTATCAATAAATGGCTGTTGTTTGTTTTTCAATTAATAAACTAGCGTCGCCCAAGTAAAAAAACATATAATATATATAAGCAATATTTTATAATAAATAACGTACATTATTTAACGTATTAATATGCATGAATAATATTATATCGTGTAGTGCCAGTAATTTCTAAAATGGCCAAAGTTATTCGAACTAATCCCATCCTGATACTCTTGAAATTCTGTGACACAACATATTAAAATAGCCACATCTACATACATATAACATATGAAAATCTTAAACACAACAACAAGGATATGATTTATTTAAACCGCAGCGGCATATTCTGTAGAGCGTTTGTGTTTGCCGTCGAAATATCCAAAATTGAAATCTGGTAATTTCACAAAATTCCCGATGCCACATCCGAGATATGGACAATCTTAAACCGAGATCTGAATTTGGAATAACTATGTAGGTACATACATTTATCCGACTCAATCTTCGAAACGGTTCTTTACCGAAATTCCCTCGACCAAACAACTGTCCTTTTCGTCATTCGAGTATTATCCCTTATAATTGCGAATCTCTCTCTCTCTCCCTCTGTCAACATAATCTCACTGTAGATCTGCAATCCTCGAAATCGAATATGCCTCATATAAACATAATATACACGTCATTCAAGAACCGAACACTCGAAATACTGTCGAAAGTAGACGTATACTGTTACGACATCTTCAGTACTAGAGCTTGTACGTATGTATACATACGTCCTTCTATTTTGTTTATTTATACGCTGCAAAATAAACGTGTCACGCCATTTTCGATCAACACATCTCAAAGATGATCCAGCATCGACTAATATGGAAGCTTAGTGTGCCACTCTACTAATGACGAAAACGGCAATCGGACCCCGAGCAACGTATAGAATTACCCTCGAGATTTCCCAAATACATACTATAATAGATACTTTATACGTTTCGGGAGAGAGCGCAAACGACAAACTCCATCCTATCCGATAATGGCCACTCAACCACTCGCTTGCTTTTTTTTTATTTAACTTGTTTATCGACAGCCATTAACTGCCTTGGGGGTAATACTTTATCGGCTTACTTGAATTTGCGCGGTATCTACGTAATATTAATTTTTGATTTGCCAACTACAATATATACATACATATATGAAGCTCATCCCACCTTTGAAAATGTATACAACAGGTTTAAAAATGGTTCACTGGAAAATTGCTCGAAGAAAATTTGACAAAACTGAAACATAATTAAGTATTTAATTATGCCAGCCGTCCACGTACAAATGAGCGTGTTTATCTACGCATGTCATGACGTGAACTCTTATGAACGTCTATTTTTTTTTTAATGTCAATACCTGATGCTCATAAACATACTTAAATACATATCGCTTTCGTTATTACGACTATTTTCACTGATTAATTTCCCTTTCATTTTTAAGCCAATTTAAATTATAACTCTATGTATGGGTAGAATAATCTGATATTTATAAAAAAAATATCAAAATATAATAAAATTAAAGTACTATGGCAAAAATTATCACACGGCAACGTTCAGGGCGGCGGTTTAAATCCTTTAATAATTTAATGCAATCAGAAATAACAATAGTGCTATTTACGTACATATATCTATACTTTATCGAATATATCGATTTATCGAAAAAAAATTATCTATTGAAGCTACTTGATAAAATTTGATGAAATTCAATCATTTTTTATGCAAAAAATTAAATTAAAGCAAGAATAAAATAAAATATCATATAGAAAATGCTTTTTCCAATTAAAATTTTCCAAAAGTGTTGGATATGAAAACATCACAGCTTTTCACATTAAAAGTCAATGTTATAATTTGTTTAATTTTCTATTCAGTTTCATTGTCCATTTCCATATTCATACCTACTGCTATATACCTCACTTATTTTTCAAGTTATTTTACTCTAATTTCACTCTTTACATGGTCATACGTGGGAATAACAAAATTACATACATACAGAATATTTTCAACAAGATACTTGCGATAAGACAGGAATGCCAGACATTGGTCATAACAAGTACATATATATAAATCAACTACATATATATATAAACCTCACCTTAGATTCGACAGTTAGTCATAAAATCCGACTTAACGAGTTCAATTTACTTCTTTATAAGAATTTATTCAGTCATAACATCCGATTCAACGAGTGCAATATAGTCAGTAAGTGTGGTAAATAATAAATAGTTCTACGCGCCTCTCAAGTTCTTCGTTCCAAAATCAAATTCGAATTATAATGGTCTTCAAATATACTAGTGATAATTTATTAAGAGTTATCTTTTAAAATACAATTCAAAATAGTGTAAACAGAATCACTTTCAATATACCTATAAATGTTGACTGAATCGTCATCATTCTCATTGAATTTTTAAAAATATAAACTACCCCTAGAACGTTACACTGTATATGTTTATTTATTTACATTTACAATAGGAATTGCAACTTTCTCATAACAATCTTCTTGCCATTATATGAAGGATGAGTGAGGACCGTTTTTGGTTTTCAAATATCCCTGATAATAAATCTAAAAATATATATTATCCTTTCGATGAATTGTATCTGACCAATTTTCCAGCTACCTTGAAAAGAGGGTAAGCCCAGCGTTTCGGGTCGACCCTAGGTTGTTTGCCATGCAGGAGGATAAGAGTAGTGTCCCGCTAAACGCTACAAACGTGTAGCCACCCCACACACCCCCCCCCCCCCCCCCATCGGTTCGTATCCTATTATTCATATAAATAATTTATAGCTTCGCACAACGCAAGGATTCAACGGATTACATCTCTATACTGTAACATATAAGTATATGTGACTAAAATATCAATACATATGTACATATATAGTGCGCGCGTACGCGACATCCCCGAATGCCGATTCCTCTCACTTCCCCGGCTAAAAGCCTTTCTCGGTTTTATTATATCGAGATTTTCTCCGTGATAAACCTCGATGATTTATTTTATTTTCGGCATTTGCCGCCTCCGCCGCCTTTTGTTTTTATTTATTTTCAAAGGTCGACGCTTTCGCGACATTGCGAACGAACGAACGGAATCACCGAATAACGACGAAAGGTGTGAAACGTTTTTAATAAAACATTTCAAAATAAGTTCGAAGCAGATGTTGCAATATTTCAACTTATGAAGGAAATGCACCCGAGAGTGCGAGAAGCTTTTAACCTCTCCCTTTTTCCGTCACTTTCTTCTCTAGCGGATGTTACACTGTCAGATTTGCTTAAATAATACAACGCTATCCCACTTCTAAATTATTACTAAAACATTGCCCAGTGACCTGTCATCGAACTTATGCATGGCTATGCCACGTTTAACTGAATAACACTTGGAGCCATCTTTTCAATATATATTTTCATCACACGTATATTTTGGAAATACATACATACATACATACATAGCAAATCTCCACTTATTTTATTTCATATCATTCAGTATCAAAATTTGAAAATGTCAAAGTAGCAATTTTATATTTCATATGACTTAAATAAATAGAACAAAGGTGACATCTATACGCAAAAGAGAACAATACTTGTTACTTAG